>NC_065515.1:35552296-35553488 GCF_006386435.1 Epinephelus moara
AGGCTCATGGCTTATGTGTTTGTCACTTTCTTTTTCATTTTAACCCACACCATGATCTTTTCCTGACCCTAACCAAGTGGTTTTTGTGCCTAAACCTAACCAGACCTTAACCACAGGGCATCATGATGATTTCGGAACGGACTTCGGAACAATGAGTTTATTATGGTCGGAACAATGGGATGTCGGACCAATGGGCTGTCGAACCAATGGGCAGTTCCCCGCTAACAGGAAAGCAGGGAAATAGCTGAACACAGCAGAGACCGAGAGTGAGCTGAAAGACATTGCTAACTGCTAAACTAAGTTGGCTGTTTAGGTTTTATTTCCTTGCCCCTGTGGCGAGTGAATCTGCCTGCAGTGAAAGCGGGGGCTAACCGGTGCTTCCTCCCCAGGCTCCACTTCACTCAGCTGCTAACACAGCCAGTTAGCCTCCGCTAGCTTCCCAGCTAGCGGCTCTCCATTTGGATCCAACCGGAGCACCTTTCACCCAGGAGACAACAGTTCACGTCCCGTTTGGAACTCAAAGTTGATGTTGTTTTAATGTGCGCAACAAATCCTCATACAACAGTTCTAATGATATCCAACGAATTAGCGCCCCACAAATGACATTACATCCTGATTGTGAAGTACATATAATGTAAAGTTACTGTGTTTAGGTTTAGGAAAGAAACGTGGTGAGGACATACCTTAAGGGAGTCAAAGTTCATTCAAAGTTCACATGGTTCCAAACACACAGTCTCCAGTGTTTTGTGAGCCAACCACCACCCTAATCTGCCTCCTAACTGGAACTCGGGACAGCTTCCATCTTTCCATCAGGGCATTGGTCACGTGACGGTAGCCTTCCCAAGTACGTGGGTTGTGCACAAATTACTGGCTAACCATTATGTGGGATATGTACGAAATTTGGTGCATTACCTCTAATAGGAAAACATATGAACAGTGCATGAGAACAGTCTGCATTATGTAAATAATGTACTGTTGTAGCACATCTTACTATATTATGATGAAAACTCTGTCTGTGGGTGTGTGTGTGTGTGTGTGTGTCTGTTCCACGTTTTTCTCCTCACTGACTTGGTCAATCCATGTGAAATTTGGCACAGTGGTAGAGGGTCATGGGAGGATGCGAATGAAGCAATATTACATCACTTGGCCAAAAAGGGGGGCTATATAGCAACCAATTGAAATTGCAAATTGA
>NC_065515.1:35553604-35558241 GCF_006386435.1 Epinephelus moara
ATCAAACAAAATGGGGGCGCTAGAGAGCTAATTTCTTATCTAGGCCTAATATCGATTTTTACTAAACTTGGTAGATATGTAGAACAGGACGCCTCAAGGTGACTGGAGAAATTTAACTCTAATTGGCAACTGGGTGGCGCTATAACAACAGAAAAATGCAGAAAAATGCTTAAAAATGGCTAAAATGCGACCGATCGCTGTGGCTCCCCCTGTGGCTCCCCCTGTGGCTGAATGTTTGTTTTTTTTTCTAATTTTTGGTATCTCCCCCTGTGGCTGAATGTTTGTTTTTTTTTCTAATTTTTGGTATGACTAAGTCATGGTATGGTACGCTGTACATGATCACGGAAACTGTCAGTGTGTCATTCTGTCTGTCCCACGTTTTTCTACTCACTGACATGGTCAATCGATGTGAAACTGCACATAGGCATTGAGGGTTGGCATAGGTAGAAGGTGACAAAGCTACCAATGGGTATCGACTAGTTGACATAACCACGGTAACCACAGGTTTGTTGCCTAAACCTAACTGTGACCATCTGATACCATTAACCAAATGTTACAATGTATTTCAGCTGTACATAAAGTAAATACACCAAAGGGCGCCTTGCATGTCATAATCACATGCTCAGGGATGTGAAACCGCATCGGTATTGACGACCTGGGAATGAGGATGGCTTTGTATACATTAGATCTTCGTAAACAGTACAGTAAAACAAAAACAAACAACAAAATAAAGGACCTTATTCTTAGTTTTACCTACCCTTCACACAACAAAGAAGATATAAGATAATGTTTTCCTGTGCCTAGGAAATAGTCTCTGTAAAAACTGTTCACAGTGTGCTGTGGATTATCCAGACTGACCAAGGCATTGTTTTTTCCAATGCCCACTGCGGTGGAGTTTTTCACATTCTTTTAAGTCTTGAGAACCACAAACACAATTTCATTCATCTCCAGTGTATCAGGTTGGAAGCACAACTGTCAGCCTCAGCATATAAAACTAATCTCTGTGTTTTTGTTGCGCTAACTGACCCTTTAGAGGGGATTCTGAGTGCTAATAAAAAAAGTCAATGCTGCACACACACACCATCATTTAATGTGCGTACTGACTGCAATTACAATGCTCACCAAAACCTCTGCATCAATTTAAGGCTGAAGCTCAGTTAAACAAACCCTCAGTCATAATGCAGTTGATGAGCTTCGGAGAATAAATAGCGCCATCACAGTTGGACCGAATAAGCATTCTGGCCCAGACAACGGGACAGGTTACAGATTTCCTGTGTCCATTAGGAGGTATTGACTTTGTCTCTCTGAGTGCTGTAAGCTGTGATTGCAAATGACACGTTGTTACATGGGCTTTGTTCTAAGATGCCAAGCACAATTCTGCTGCTTGCTATTTATTCCCCACAACAAACAGACCATGTAATTAAGAGACTACTTAATCCAGCCAAAACCTGATACATCCACGACATGGGAAAAAAAAAGAAGCCCACCCCCTTCTCTCTCACCTTCTCCTCATGTTTATCTTAAACACACCACACACACATAATCCCACCTGCAAACACCCCGTTTGCCCATTTAGGGATTGCTTCATTATACCATATAAACGTACAAGCCTTGTGGGAAATTCTCCGTTTGCAACAAGTCAACTCCTATGGCAACATTTGTTGTCTGGCTGTGTGAGAGTGTGTGTGCTGGGCTCAGACACTGAGGCTGAGACTGCATTACAGTATGCAAATCAAAACAACTCCCTCACATACAGATGTAGCCATTGTAAGTTAGTCCTGCTTTGTACAGTGTGCGTGCACTGTGGGCAACTATGCACCACAGCTGCACCTCTACTCCTCTGCCATAAGTATTTGAAGAAGCAAAAGGAAAAATTCAAATTTTGTCCTTTTTTTTTCCCAGGCTGTGGAAGGCAGCCGGGAGGTTTCCTGGGAGACTCTGGCAATATACTGAATTTTACAACATTTCTTCAACTGAGAATAGGAATGATGTATGATGGGGAATTAGTGCTGGACTGTACTGAGTCACGCGTGTTTCTGATTTAACCTCTCTCCAGTCTCATTTTTCCCCCTTCCCCATTACTGAACATTTCCATCTTTTCTAATCAGAGCTTTGGCTTGTACTGTACATGTTCACATATTCCTGCCATGACCCGTCGGTGTATTAACTGATAAGAACAGATTGATTTTCTGCCAGTAAATGTAGCCACGGCAGGCTAAAACCTTGCCTATGATAAATGGGTTTCAGAGTTATCGGAGTGGATGAGTCGATGTGCTGATCAATGCCGAAACTCAACAAGGTCATTCCTGCTGAAGATAACGCATTTGTTATGCAGATTCATTCAAAAAGCCCACACAGCATGGTCCATCTGATGGCGAAAACTCTCCAGATACAGCACCCCACTTAATGTTTGGATCAGTGGAAAGTAATTAAGTGCATTTACTCAATGACTGTACTTCAGTGCAATTTTTAAGCACTTGTACTTTACTCAAATTTAAATTTTATGTTACTTTATATTTATACTTTACCATGCTTCAGAGGTAAATAATGTAAAATGTGAAAGAGGTCACTCTTTATGATGAACCTACAGAGAATCATAACCTGGATCAGCAGCTCTGCTCGGTGTTACAGAGCTTTACAGTGACTTGCAGCTAATTGTCAAGCTACTGCAACTTTACTGTTTTTGTCAGCTCTTACCGGTCTCATAGCTCAGCACCAAACAGCAGACAGACTAGTTGGTGAATATAGTTGAGCATTTAGCAGCTAAAGAGACAGAAATTTCCTTCAGTAGTTACTAGAAGTCAAAAACACAGTTAAAATAGAGAGAATATCGGATTTACATTCATCAGGTGGTCACAAACATGCCTCTAAATATGTGATAATGTTGCTCCATAAGCAACAGTTTGCCATAATAACTTGGGGTCTGCCCATTTTTCCGACAGCCCATTGTTCCGACCGTATTAAACCCATTGTTCCGAAGTCCCGTTGTTCCGAAATCATCATGATGCCCTGTGGTTAAGGTCTGGTTAGGTTTAGGCACAAAAACCACTTGGTTAGGGTCAGGAAAAGATCATGGTGTGGGTTAAAATGAAAAAGAAAGTGGCAAACACATAAGCTGTGAGCCTGCTTCGCCTCAAGCCTTTCCCAGCTGACCCACAGCCGGTCGCGGCGCACCATCAAGGCAGAAATACGCCCGCCGGGAGCCATTCAGCACCACGGAGAGCTCCCCACACAACCCGGACCCCAGAGTTAATAACAGGAGGTTATGGTGTTTCATTCTCTCCTCTCTATGGCACTTGTATCTCGACCAGTAGCCTACTTTTGTTGTGTTGCTGATCCTCTATGGTACACAAATACAGTAATAATCACATATCGGAACAACGGGACGTCAGACTAATGAGAGGTCGGACTAATGAGAGGTCGGAACAATGAGAGGTCGGAACAATGCTACGGCACCAATAACTTAAAGATTCCCTCCATTTCAATATGTATTTTTTTTATGTTTATGTCCTCTAAAATGTCTGACCTTGACTGTACTAATTTGTATCTATGCAAAATTTGTCACTAGAGAGGTGTTTTCACATTCCTCTACTGAAGTGGGTGATGTTTGTGCATCTACTTAGAATTTGAGATTCAAATTTGCCCCAGACAAGCTAGATTCAATGCGTCCATAACACAAAAGCTAATAGTTATCTAACATGGGACACACATATTGTCGGGGGAACAGACTTCAACACAACACTGGCAAAGAAACCTGAAACCTCCACCGCAGAGAGGACTTGGTAGTACAGATAGCAGAGTTTGCCTTAGCATGGTGAAGGTTTTGACATCAAACATGGTAGATTGAGCAGTTTTTGGATGTAAATCCGACCACAGAGCTTCGTTTCAGTGTCTACCAAAAAACCCATAGTAGCAGATACTATTTTATGTTTCATAACCATTAACGTTGTGTCAGCCACTACTAGTTAGCCTACAAGTTAACAATCTGACAAACATAAACACATAAAGATGTAACTACACTTACCTAGTGTAGCTAGTCACTGATTTTGGTCCTCATCTGTGTTTGGCCCTGTCTGAAGCTCAAACGTGTGGTTGAATCTCTCCCATGATTCCTCCAATGCTAACAGTAGCCATCTTGATGCGTGCTGCTCTTTCACCAGTCAACCAAGCAGTAGTAGTGCTGTGCCTGTGCTGGAGAAAGCCATGGATGTATAAAGCGAACTGGATACAGCATTGTAGGCAGGGCTGTTAATTCTGATGAAGGTTGCTCAGTAGCACGAGGCAAAAAAAGTTCAACTGCAGTGTATGAAATTAATCAGACACTCAGCAGTGCTTCCGCATCATTGGGCTCATACAGCAGACACACTAGAGACCTAGCCAAGCAAGGTAGCCTACTTAAAGTTAAAGGGAAATTTCGGTTTATTTCAACCCGTCTCCTATCGTCCTAAATTTGTTTGAAGTGACTAGTGACATACAGATAATAGTTAGCATGTTAGCCGTTAGCCTAGATACAGCCGTAGCGTCAGACCTGTTAAAACGTAAGTGAACAGGCAACCTTCAAGTGCAAAGTTAGTCCACTAAACAAGCTTTTTTTCCACAAAGACCGCCTCATATCGTTAGGATAAATGTCAGAGAAC
>NC_065515.1:35558851-35576006 GCF_006386435.1 Epinephelus moara
TATGTCACTAGTCACTTGAAACAAATTTAGGACGATAGGAGACGGGTTGAAATAAACCGAAATTTCCCTTTAAGCACTCTGCTAACTTGAATGGGAATAAAATGATTTAATCATGTTCTTCTAGAGTTTCCAAATGTTTTTGGACCAAATTCTGAGAGTAAAATGAGTAATTTTATGGGGGACGCTCACAGATGTTTCACAATACGAGTCTATGTGAAAAAGTCTTTTTGGGCCCAATGGCATCATGTGACAGAAGCTATAGTTCCACCTTTCGCCCATCACAAAAATTGGCTTCAAAGCCTAGCACACTTCTGGAAAGCGGAAAGTGAAACCTACCACATGCATGGGTGGTGGGTGGAGTGAGGGCCAGATACAGAATAAGTCAATGAGGAAGAAAATCTAGATGTGTTTCCGACTCATTTTCAGAGTTGTTTTTCCCATTACTTTTTGTGTAGGAAAACCATGATAACAAAACATAAACCATAGCAGAGTATACTCTACAACGTGTCTGGAGGTTAACTTTAACTTTCACAACCAGCTCCTACTGCCCCCAGCATTCAAGTTATTACAGAGCTCCATTACTGGTTATGGACATGTTGTTGCTGCATCTTGGAAGCCATGTCTTTTCAGACAGAAAATAAAAAAAATATATATAAACAATAAAAACATTAACTACTGTATCAAGCAGGACAGCAAAATGAACAACAACAAAGAATTCAAAACAATACAAGTAACAGTGAGTTGTGAATTCACCTCATGTATCCAGGTCATCAAAACTGCTCAACTCATAAAAGAAACCTTCAGTTTGAAATTATGAAATATCAAAACAGGTGCAGGGGCAGGGATATCTTGCAATCAGGAGGCGGCTGCTTTGAAGCCTGCAGTGACACATTATTTAGGACATACATGATTAAGATATTTATACCACAACTATTTGCATAATGCATTATGTATGAGAACAGGGAACTGCTGGTAATTTAAAGCCAGGATTAGCCTACTTCATATCAATCATATCATCGTATCAATCAGAAAGTGGTATTATCTCATCTCCAGCTCTGCTCGTTTTGGCCACACTGATACTGATCAAATTACATTTCTGAAAGGTCAGAGATGGATTTGTACATGATGTTATTTTCAAAGATAAATGCATGTTTTACAAGAGTGTAGTTGGATTTTTCTACCAAAAGGGCCTGTAGCACCAACACGAATGCCTCATTTAAAAGCACCAACTACTTTGCAAATGCCAGCAGGCTCTTTCATTAAAATGCCTCTACAGCACTGTATGTGCTGCATGGAGACACTACAGCCCACTTGAATTTACCTGTTACCTGGAAGTGTGCTACAACAACAAGGTCAATTACAAGTTATCAAACCCCCTCCTCTGCCATGTCAAGAGGCAGCCAGACTTGTCTGCCTGAAAATTAATTTCCCAAATGAAACTGCACTTGGTTGTTTCCTTTCACCTGGAGGGGAAACTGGAGGCAAAATGCATCTCAATCACTAGTATGTGGAAAATTCAGAATGAAAAAAAAAAAAAGGATGGAAGGAATTAGATACAAGCGATCAATCAGTTTTAATTTCTCCAGGGAGTATAGCATGGTGTGGAGCTATATTGATAGAAGTGAAATTAGCAATCAGAGGGCTTCAGGACATTGAGACAGTATCTGCAATATACATCAATCTGTCTAAATATGTTCATGTTGGGGACATTACGAATGGTGCACACTGCAGTGCGATATCGGAACAGTTTCTCTGCTGAAACAACTGATTACTTCTCACCTCTGGGAGCAGAAGTAAAAGATGGTCAATAAAACATCCTCACGCACAGCAATAATGGACAATAATGAGAAAATGTCCCAGTAAACGGTAAACATGTGCCAGATAAGGGGTCCTACTGAGACAAAATGAGCAATGTCCTTAACGTAAAGTTTGATACTCAACATGAAGTTATGGAGGTGAGGCCTAGGCAAGTAAAGCTACTGTGGTTAGGTTTACTGAAAAGAAACATGTTAAAGATGTACCTTAAAGTGACTCAAAGTTTATAGAACACCATTCTTTTACGGGAAAGTCCTTGGGGAAAGTCCTGTGTTTTGTGACCCATCCACTGCACCAATCTGCCTCCTAACTGGACCTCTTCCTTCTTTACACCCTTCAGCGCATTGGTCATGTGATTACAGCCTTCCCAAATATGTGGGTTACAAATTTTTGTGCATTACCTTTCGTAGGAAAACATATAAACAATGCATGAGAACAACCTCATTAATGCAGTCAGTGTTTCCTGGGTATAGACCATATTACGCATACTGCTGTTTGTAGCTATGCTAGTGCTAGCTCTAGGGATGCAGATGTCTTCAGCCAGTTGGTCGATCCACCACCTCAGTAAGGCCTAAATTCTGAATTTTAGTCCTCCTTAATTGAAATACACACTGTGGGAAATGGCAATATTAGTTTAAGGACCTTACTGCCTAATGGTTGGTTGTTCCTTTTAACGAGGTAAAAACTTAAAACTTGAAATAAAAGTCTATCACTTCCCTAAAGAAACAAACCAGCACAAAGCGCGGATAGCAGTGGTCAAACCATAGACATAAAATGACATGCATGACTGTCATTTTATTACTTTGGGTTAAACCAAAGAACTGGACACTGTCAGGAAACTACCTGATCTGTAGCGCACATTTCATCACAAGCAAGACTGGCAATGTCTGGGAGGATGAAAATGACAAGACAGACACAAAGCACATGAATGCTCCAGTCTCCCTCTATAGACTGTTGGGTCCCATGGGAACAGTAAGATTCTAATCCCAATGCAAACCTCTGTTTGGTTACCCCTTTACTTTTAATCTAGTGCCATCAGCAGGTCAATATTTTCACTTATCCAGTGAAACATCTACTGAATTGATTGGCACAATCTTTTACAGACATTTATGGTTCCCAGATACTCCATTCTACTGACTTGGCTCATTTTAGCCTTTTCTCTATGCCATTCAAGGCTCTTAGTCTTGTTTATGCATGGGAACCACTAAGTCCTTAAATTTTAAGGGCACAATATGTTGTTTGGCATTTCTTTCCAAAGAAATAGAAATCCAGTATCTGTTTTTCCCTGATCTGCCACTACAGTTGGCAGGATGACGTCATTTGTCAGCGCCTACCAAACCACATACAAATGACCATGAAGAAAATACATTGCTCAAAGAAATTATGGGAACACTTAATTATCACAGTATTCAGTTAAGCTTCAGGGATATCAGTCTGTCCATTTAGGAAGCACAAGTAATTGTGAATCACTTTCACCTGCTTTGGTGCAAAGTAACAAAAGGTGCAATGGAGAGGCAAAAGTAAGACAACCAACTAAAAGGGAATAGTTTTGTATGTGGTGGCCATGGACAGTTGCCTTCTCCTCATCCCTCCTGGCTCTTCTCTGGTTTTGTGTGCTAGTGTCCTTGTCTCTCCTGGTGGTACACCAGAATTGGCAGGTCCACCACTGGCACCCCGTTCTCTTCACAGATGAAAGCAGGTTCACACTGAGCACATGTGACAGGTGTGAAAGAGTCTGGAGATGCGGTGGTGAACATTATGCTGCCTGTAACACCCTCCAGCATGACACGTTGGTGGTGCTGGTCTAGGGAGGCATGTTCTTGGAGGGTCACACAAACCTCCATGTCATAGCCAACGGTACCCTGACTGCTGTTAGGTAGCACCTATGGGATGTATCAGTGCATCAGATGCTGCCAAGTGCCACCACAGACTGTCCAGGAGCTCACTAATGCCCTGATCCAGGTCTGGGAGGAGATCCCCCAGGACACCATCCAACAACTCATCAGGCGCATGCCCCGACATTGTCGGGAGTGCGTACAGGCACGCAAGGGCCATACACACTACTTAGTCACAGTAGGAGTTGCTGTGATAAAATTCACACTCAAGTTGGATCAGCCTGTGATTTCAAATTTATACCTTGATTTTCAGTGATTTTGAATCCAGCTTTCAATGGGTTGATGATTTTGGATGACGTCATTTTGTTCTCAGCAAATTATACAATGTACATCAGATTTTCGACTTGAATAATTTGTTCATCAAGATCTGATGTGTGATTTAAGTGTTCCCTTGATTTTTTTTAAAACCATTTTCTAATCAGCCACATCTCTGGTTAAGTTTTGGTTAGATTTGGGCAACTAAAGCCACTTGGTTAAGGTTAGGATAAAGCTGTTGTTTGTTGAGGCAACCACTGAGTCTAGCTTTCTTACTTAGTGTGACAATACAGTGCAGCAAAACCTCTTTTTTCTTTGCTCTTGATGTGCAAGAGTTACAGTATTATTTACAAGACAACATGAAATCCATGCCAGGACAACAAAAAATTAGTCATTTTTAGTCAGTTTGAAAAATGGACCAATAATGTTATTTTCTGGTGAGGATAGTCCTCTGGGTGCTTACATCAGTTTAAATTCTTTAAAAAAAATATATTTATTGTTTGGTGAAAATTGGTAACAACCAAAAAGATGAGCCTTAATTGCAGAGCACAGGTTAGGACACAGCAGCCACTTAATGGTGCAACACTGGGCTGTCATTAAACTAAAGTACACAGGAGAGGACACAAAATGACTCTCTGTGTTCCCTTTTCTGACTCTGGCTCTGCTCATTTTGTATGATCTTGTGGCCACTGGATGTACTCTTGTACAAAGTACGATGGCTTCAATGGACCAGAAACCCTAATTGATGGAGAAACACAACACACTAAAGATAAATCCATTGTCAGAGGCTTAAAAAACACCCTTTTCACGGTGGCTTTAAGCCATGTCAGAGGGTGTATCTAGTCTTGCTGCTTTTGGGCAGCCTAATGAGGTTTGCATTCTTAATTATTATTCTTTTTTTACCGGCCCACCTTTTGAAGTGCAAAAAAGTCCTGTGGGCTCAAGCCAAAACTTGAAGCATCAGAGATGTAACCTTAGAGAGGTTCATGAAAGTAGAACAGTTTATCACAACACTTTCCTGCTGTTTAGTGCACCGTAAAAGTGTCTTTTATATCCAGAAAGAAAAACACAATGTTTACGCTGCCAAAATGCTAAACCCCAAGAGCTCAATAAATAATTTCTAAGTTGATTTTACAGAAGCCAAATCTTTCAGAGAGAGACGCCAAGACTGCATTTCTGTCCCTGTGCCAGAACAGGAACTCGTCCCATCCCTTTAAAAGTAAGAGGAGTCAGCGAGAGGCAGAACGAGAGTGCACAGGCAGGGGAAAAAAGGAGAGTAAAGAATGTGTAAAGTGGGATCACACACAGTGCAAGATAATGAGGGTGTCAAGACGGCTCACAGGAGGTGAGATCTCACCACAGTGTAACTCTGGACAAGTGTCAACCAGGGATTAAGGATACATGAAGAAATCAGATGTGTGTTTTTGTTTGAAAAAAAAAAAGAAAAGGGATGCCTCTCTGTACTTCCTGTATGGGTATGGGAGCCAGACTGAGTGCAATACAGTGCACAGTTATAATGTGTGAAAATTCTCACTTTTGTATCTTACAGGTGTGAATGCAACTATATAAAGTTTCATTACCAGTATCACCAAAGGCAGGGCTGGACTGGGACAAAAAATGGGCCTTGGCATTTTTTACTCAGACCTGCCCCCCAGCTTAGTAGTAAGTGCCATGGACTGGTGGGCCAGTGCAAGTGGACCAGTGTGCTGACTTGCTCCTGACTGACTTAATAATTTTATGATACGATATGGACCCAGATCACTCACTGTTTAGCCAGCGCTAATGTTAGCTACTTAATGGTAGAATTGTCAGCTTAAGTAGTGACAGCATAAGGGAGCATTGTGAGCCTACAAAAACAATGCCAAATAGTAAATGCTACACTATTTGGCATTAATTGACTGAGAGAGCACTATCAGTGGCTAACGGTCTCACTTTATGATAGCATTATGATTATGTTATCGTATTATCATTGGCAGTAATTTAATTATATTTAATTTGTCATGGCATGACACACACACCGCCACCCTGTGTCCTTCCTGAGAGTCCCTGTTTTCCTGTTTGCTTCTCCCTGCTTACTGCATCAGCTACACTCTCCTCCTGCTCACTCTGTTTCTTGGCTTCACTGTCACAGGCCTTCTCCACTTTCTGCTCCTCTGCCTGCTCCTCTTTGTGGCAGTGACCATGGCCAACCTCCTCTCCTCCTCCCATCTGTTGCTATATAATGGCGGATGCTGCTGTAGATAGTGTGCAATAAATACCATGGCTTTTGGGGCCATTTCCTTTTTTGCTTTTGACATATCTGTATGTCAACTTCAAAACAGAAAAATGAATATCAGTGATTCAGCATGCAGGCTGAGTGGGGCTATAAGAATTTTTTTTTTCAGATCTTTTAGTTTAAGTGAGTGAAGCTCATAATTTACACTTAATGGTGAAGGCAAGAATAGCATGCATGCAAATATATGTATTAAAGTCAATTAATAGCCTATAGTAATAGCCTAATTTTTCATGATCCCTGATGATGAAGATACAGAAAAATAGAAATGCATGGCAAAAATAGCACATTGTCAATATTTTTAGAGACCAACAAAAAAATTACAACTCATGTTATCAGGGGAGCTCATGTCTTATTAAGGACAGCCAAGCTCCCCCTGCCCCTCCTGTAGTTCACATCCTGAAAACAGATGTTAAAATTACATATATATGTGATTTTTTGCACATTTGGTGGCCTCCGAATCTAGATTCTTCTTTTTTTTTTGGCCTGCAACTTCTCTGTAACCCCCATTTTTCATTTTTGCTCATCCATATTGACAATCGACAAGGACATCTTCCTTATTTCAAAGATGTTTGGCTCTGAACCACATCGTATGACACAAGAGACAGACAGGACACAGTGGGAGGGGCGGGGCCAGCCCTGTAAGAGATGTGATTGGGCCAGCCTCGTGTCATTATAGAACCAATGGGCTGCTGGCCCTGCTTTATAGGCCTGTCATGAGCAATTTTATTTTAAATTTTATTTCTTTAGTTTTGTAATATTAGAAATTAAAATTATATTGGCCCTAAGGTGCACTGGCCCAGATAACAAGTCTAGCGCTAACCAGAGGACATTAGTTCAAAGGGGATCCAATCAGAGTAGATTTTAATGAATTTTATTTATATCTGCTGGGCCACTGGGTTAAGAAGACCAGTTTGGTCATTCTTTACATGAAAGGATTCAGAGAGGACACTGGTGGTTTATCACCACTCGCTATCAGGATGAGAATGTTTTCAATATATTATATTAAGATACAGGTGCAAAGTTTAACAAAAGTGGCAGATATTTCATTTACAGAATTTAATTTGGAACCGGAACTAATGATTGTTGACTTTTTTAAACAAATTAATCATATCAGAAAGTAGAGAGGTCATGCTTTCAAAGGTGTTCACTTTGAAATGATTTAAAATAAACAAAAGCAGTATGAGCATGAGCTGAGTCTTTACCCTCGATCAAAGAGATGAAGAACAGCTAAACTATCCTCACTTTTCAAAAATGTCCTTTGTCTTTCTCAAAGTCTAAAACTCAAATAGGTCCTTAAAATCGAAGAACAACACAGACGTGTACACTGTTCAAAAGAACACTTCATTATCATTTCACAAAAAAAAAAAAAAAAAAGCTGCTGCCGAACTCAGTTTAAGTTTCTCTTCTTTAGCGTGACACGTCTCTGCCCAGCCCCTCTGTGCTCTCCCCAGGACCCCTAATTATCCACCCGCCACCTTCTTCACAGACAATGGCACAATTAAAACTTTATCGCTGAATAATCGCTTTACTGGGCACTGGGGTTTAATGACGGTGGGTGTTAAGGAGCAAATGAGCCCTCTGGAGCAGAATTACTCCTCAGCAGCCTGGACACTAATCACAGTCCTTGTTTCAGAGAAGACAGTTTTAATAACACTCAGACTGACAGACCTCAGAATTCTGTACATGCCATTTTTTATTCTCATCTTAAGGCCACATGAGGCACCTCATTGACTCATTTTATTTTCATAATTAAACGGACACGCCACTGATTTTACACATGAAGATCAGTTTACTTATTATGAGGGGTAATTGTCAGATATCATTAGACATGAATCTTGAAATTTATTACCAAAAGCCAACATTACTAGCTACAACAAGATGTGGGAATGTGCCTAGCAGAGAAGGTCTAACAGGATATCACGGCCTCTGCTATTCCAATTTTGACAATTCTCTTTTAAAATCTGTTTCTTGCATGTTTACCAAGTGTCTATATATTGGTCATGTCTTTATTTTGATGCATGAATCAAGGGCAGAACCTTATATGGATGTCCACCACACCACCCCAAACTATTAGGAACACAAGAACATCAATGGAAATGTGAAAATTATTTAGGATTTAGTCTTGTGTTAGAAGAGAGAGAACTTTGCTTGTGATCCCCCAGAAGAAACACCAATTTGGGTAGAAACAAGACTGCTCTCCCAAGAAGAAAATCAGCAGTTGTACCAGCAATTGCCATAAAACAAAACACATTCACATTCAAGTGAAAAAGCTCTGTAAAAGTGATAGGAATTACGACAAACGCATATTAGGAACTGATTTAGAGCGACAAGTCCAGTAGAGGGAGGTCAGGGTGGATGGATGGATCAACGCAATGTCAGACTTAAACAGGGGACACTACAATTAATTTCCTCTATCAAAGCTGTTTTTTGCTACGATCATTCCCAAACCCTGCCCACGTAGTTTTCACTGCAATCACCTGTAATGACAAAGGTAATGTAATTTTAAATTTTTCTCAAACCTCAGAACTTATTTTAACCCTAACCATGATCTTTCTCTGAACCAAACCTAGTCGTTTTTGTGCCTAATCCTAACCAAACCCTAACCATAGCACTGTCACATCCATAGACTGTATTTAAAGATGGACAATATAACAGCTCTGCAAAAGTGAAGCCCAAACATCTCAATCGCCCCCTGGTGGCTGGCTGCAGTATAGGTCATAAACCCCGCCCCCTCAAAGTTAGTGGATGGGACATGGAACAAACTAAAAGCTCAAAGTACACAAATAGAATTTTTCCAAGAGATGTTTTCTACGGAAGCCCTAAACGGTCATACATACATACATTTTATTTCCTCCGTTTTCCCGTGATAACGAGATAATTAATTTGAGAGATAATGAATGAAACATGATAGGCCTGAGATTTCCATCACAGTGACATGTCATGCTGACTGACGTCTCCTTGAACACCAACGTTAAGCCTAGTTCTCTGCTTGTTTGTGTTTTGTTTTGTGTTTTGTGCAAGGAATGAATTAATGTTACAACAGCTGTTTGTCAGCTCACTTGGTGGCTTCTAGTGAGGTTCGGGTTTTTTAAGCGATAATACCGACACACAATAAAACTTGCGTGCAGCGTGCATATCAGTCTGCTCCTTTCACTCAGGAGAAACTGGACACAAATAACCACCCCGTGTGTATCGATACCTAACGTCAATGGCGCCACCAGGGGGTCCGACTACCCATAACTCCGACCTGCTAATCTGACCATGCAGGTCTACAGCGAGTTTTATCGTTTTAGTCCCATAATGTGGACTGCCCATTAATCCGACCATTTTAATGCCATTATTCCGACTGTCAGATTTCATACCCAGTAGTCCAACCGTCCATTAGTCCAACCACAACACTTCCAACACGAAGCAGTCTGTGCATTTCTCCCTCACTGCGCCGGCACGGACTGTGAGGACAGTTGCGTTTATCTTATCGACAGGAAATCACATCCATCTGCTATATGTGACGTACATGCAAGATGTCCCCGAGCCTGTTACAGGCAGCGGTTATAACAAAATCACTTTAAGCACTGTCCTTGGTGCTGAAGATGCAAAAACAAACAAATGTCTATACTCCAAAACTCACTACCTCTGACATGATGAACCAAGACAGTGTACATAGATAAAAAAAACAAAACATCAGCAGAAAAACAGAAGTCCTGCAAACCAACAGCAAGCGGCGATCACCATGGCCAAATAACGTCGCATATCTGTAATAAAGAAATAAAAACAAGACAGCTGTTGGCAACTAACGCTGTTGCTGCTGCAGCTACTATTAGGCTACTACTGTTATCCAAACTAAATTAAAGGAAGCAAAGATTGTTTAACCTATAATTCCACATTATGTTGCCTTCTTTCCACAGCAAATAAATTATTTCCTTTTAACGAATGGCTCAGAGAAATGCCGTCTAGCAAAGTTAAATATTTTCACCACCATTTTAGTTATGAAATAGCCTCACATATGATATTCAAGGTGCACGCACACACAAGCAGGATCTCACACACATAAAACGTGACTGGAATTAATAAACAAGCAGTAAATGCACAGTGGGGGTTATTTGTTTTCTGTATCGGCGTGACGCGCTGTGTTAACTGAGTGAATCGCCCGAGCCGGACGCGTGTTAGTTTGAGTTTGATTTAATTTAATTACACTAAAGTTGTTGAGTTAAACTAACCATATGAGTCCTTTTCATTTTTATACAATTTATTGCTGCATTTTGAAAGCAAAAAGAGTTAAGTTTTTTGGGGGTGTCATGTTATATCAGGGGTTTCAGCTTGGCACCGTGAACCTGTGCCTCCCGTGACCTGTAAAAGTAGTGTTGTGACATAAGCCTCAGTTTCTGTTGTTGGCGAATTGTTACAAGCTGATGAATTCGCTGGTCAAGGCTAGGCAAAACGTTAGATGGATGGTTTGTCTCTAACAAAATACTTTATATAGACGTGCTGCAAGAACAGATTCATGTTTAATATACATCTGCAGCCAGAGCGCAATACACTCTCAATAGGCTTTATGTGTGGGAAATACCAGGGTGTGTTATCCAAATAAGGGCATGTACGTCACATATAGCAGACGGATGTGATTTCCCGTCGATGAGATAAACGCAACTGTCCTCACAGTCCGTGCCGGCGCAGTGAGGGAGAAATGCAAACTAAAATGATAAAACTCGCTGTAGACCTGCATGGTCAGATTAGCAGGTCGGAGTTATGGGTAGTCGGACCCCCTGGTGGCGCCATTGACGTTAGGTATCGATACACATGGGGTGGTTATTTGTGTCCAGTTTCTCCTGAGTGAGAGGAGCAGACATGTCACTGTGATGGAAATCTCAGGCCTATCATGTTTCATTCATTATCTCTCAAATTAATTATCTCATTATCACGGGAAAACGGAGGAAAATTATCTCGTTATCACGAGAAAACGGAGGAAAATTATCTCATTATCATGGGAAAACGGAGGAAAATTATTTCGTTATCACAGGAAAACGGAGGAAAATTATGTCGTTATCACGGGAAAACGGAGGAATTATCTCGTTATCATGAGAAAACGGAGGAAATGTATGTATGTATGACCGTTTAGGGCTTCCGTAGTTCTCTGTCATTGAAGGTAGTTTTATCATGCTTTTATCATGAGTTATACGTACAAGTGTTAGTTTTTCTGATAAGTTTGGTTAGTAGTTATTAAATGCTATAAAATGGGGATTTTACAACATGCCTGACAACTGTGTCAATTTGCCATTCAGTAGGCACACATTGAATGGGGCTGCCCGTGATTGGTGCACAGACTCTGGCTCTGAATCACGTCAACGAAGCAAGGTAACATCAGACATACCCAGATATTTTAGCTTCACTTCCATACAGTCAGAGTAAGTGGAGACGCCTCATCCATCTTTATATACAGTCATATGGTCACATCATAAATCTAATTCACTTTTTGATGTCTGATATGGTTCAGGCTGTTCTCATTTACTGTTTGTACTTTTACTTACGAAAAATAATGCACTATAATTTGTATATTACCCATGTAATCATAAGCCAGAAAGGTGCTATCACCCTCCTTCTTCCTTACAAGACCACTCGGGACTGCTTCCTAGTTTACTCCTGTCAGTGCACTGGTCATGCATGGGATATGTATGAATCTGGGTGCATTACTATTTGTAGGAGAGCAGTTGGTGATAACAGCCTGCTGCAAGCTATGATGGGAGCAAAGGAGAAAGTCAGGTCACATGGTTTAACCCTATGGGCCCTAGGCGTTTTTGGGGTATTTTTACTGCCTTTACTTTTAAGATCATATCACAGTCATTCTAAAGGCTACATACACATGCTATATCTTATTTTGTTTTTTTCAGGTCAACCTGGGCTAACCAGATTTGCCATCATTCCATGTCCTTCTATGTGCCTGTATTTTATATTAATTTTTATATCAATGAAAAAAACAAATCCGTGTGACTAAATTCTTACATTTTTATATGTATCTCACCATAGCAAGTTGGAAGAAGACATATTCTGCCATATATGAAGAGGGGAGACTCTCTGGAATCTGGCATTATAAGAACCATGATGGTGGGACATTCTGTCACTTCACAGTTGTCCAAAACATGTGGTTTGTGCCAGGCGGACATAATTGCCAGTATTTTTTTCATTATTGCAAGAAATTCCATTGACTCATTCACAAGTCAAAAATGTGTTTTATCTGAAAGAAACATGCAATATTTACATTTAAGATAATAGAAAAATAGTCAACCAAGTGCATTGATGTCCTCCAAGATAATATTTGCCACTTTGTTTGCAGTAAACAAAGTTTGTTGTTGTTTTTCAGTTTCAGTTATATACTGGGGGAACATTTTGGGCATTGGGGGGGGGGCATGTCCCCCTCAATGTATATGGTGACTACGGCCCTGTCATGCATGCATAATTAGGCTACAGTTGTTTGGGTGCGCAAAGGTAAGTGCGCTGGTCTTGTCATACAAAGTTTGATGGAGTGTCAACTGGACAATATGGAGATATTTGCATCTTGAAAGCTGGACTACAAACGTGGATAGTCAGGGAGAAACACACGCAAGCCTAAGACGTGGTAAGATACGATATTCCTCACTATATGAAGTGACTGATAACAAGATGGATTGTAAAGAAATTCGTCAGGTTTTTATTTTGTAGACAATTAATCTGTATTTATAGCATGATGGGATGACATCACAATGATGTGTGTGGTATCACTGGAAAGCTCTGCTCCTGCACTTTCATGTGATATGCATGGCATTTCTGTGCGAGCCTGCATTTGTGAGTAATCCATCTAAGAGTAACGTGTGTGCAAAGCTGTATGAAAGCTCTGTTATACATCATTTTAGTGTAACTTTATCATTTTTTTCGCTGTGAAAACATTGGATGCATTGGAAGCTACGATTCCGCTGTTTCACGTGATATGTGTGGCTTCTCGCTGTGACACACGGTCGCGGAGAAAATCAATAGAGAAGAACAGGTGTGAATTTGGACGAACTATGGGTCGTTCGGGCCCATAGGGTTAAAGAGCTACAAAGTCTGTGTAAATCAGTTTGGCAGGCGAATCAAAAAACAGGATTTTCACCTAGGAGACTGCTGTTTGTGTCCCATGTGAATCCAAAAGTCAGCGTTATTTTAGGTCGTCAGGTTGTGTTAATGTACGTAACCTGACGATGTCCCAACCATGATTCTTTTGCTAAACCTAACTGGTGGGAGTGTTGATTCATCAGATATATGAACCGTTCTGTGCTGGTATGTTAAACAAATGCTTTCCTGTCAGTGGTGTCAGATGAGAAAATGCTTCTATATAGCCTATTGTTTGGCAGGGTGTGGACAAACTGTGTGCTTTAATTTTGAAGACTTGCATTAACCTGCTTAAGTATGAGTTTAAATGTAAACTTCATTGTAAGAACAAGTGTTACAAATGGGTAACACTTGTGTAGCTTTTTTGTTGAAATATCGAACTTTCCGAACCATTAGTGTAATGAAGGTCCTCTTCATTACTAGTATTTTGTAGCAGTTTTTATCCAGTACCGGTAAAGAAATAAGGCACAAACTTGAAGGTCTGAATGTTGTTATTAATGTGTATTAATGATGTGTGTATTGTAGAGACTGTAGCTGCCTCTCAGCTGGGATTGATTTGAGGCCGTGACTGTCAACAAACTCAGTTGACTAGTTTGGTTACCTCAGCATAATGAGCTCATTGTGGTATAAGCTTTGCCAAAATGATGATGGACTGAATGTAGTTTCAGCTGTTTCTTGATTGTGCAGTAATATAATGTGTAATATTCGTGTTGAGGTCACGCACCTCTGTTATGGCTTAAAGAGTCCCCAGGGTATGTGAGCACCAATTTAAAAATTCCAGGAGATACTAGGTGGTAATTAATGTAGGGGTGTTATGGTACTTTATTCTACCATGGAAAGAGCAGAGGTAGACTGGTGGTTAAATGTATAAGGTTGCCAGTTTCCATCAAGTGCTGCTGCTGCCAGTGGTCCACAGTATGTTGTGTGGAGAATATGACTGTCATGGTTATATGTGTTATTTGTGGGTGAAGTGAAGTGAACACCTGGTTGGTCTGCACCAGCTTTGCCTCAAGCCTCCTGCTTTTAAAGTTCTGCCGCAGCAAGGCCATCCTAACAATGAGTATCACCAAGTTCGGCAACCATCAACATCCAGCATACAACACCAAGAAGCTCACTACACATATTTCACTGATGCAAATTTGCCATGAGATTGCACTAAATCTGGATCTGTTTCCCCTCTGAGGCTGGATGGAGAAAAGCTCCAGCAGCTTTCCTATTAGGATATAAAGACATCAGGACCTTGCAAGTAGAGCCGAATTCGGTTCACTTACACACACACACACACACACACACACACACACACACACACACACACACACACACACTTCACTCACCTCCACCAAGACTTCACAAAAGTTTAAATGGGGAAGATATGTACGCTTTATGAATCTTAATAAACCAGCTGTGTGTGTATATTTGTCAGATGTGCTCATGTCATTATGCGAGTCACAACTTGAGGTCTCTGCAGTTAATACTTTCCCCTCCTCTCCATCTATCAAAGAGAATGCCAAGCAGACAAAAAAATGCAGCTGTCTCTGGTCAAATATTGACACACGGCTCCTGTTGTGACACTGTGACTGTGGCAAATTACATTTTCATGCTATAAAGTAAATATCGCCTCTGCAATATTAGAATGGCTGGAAAGAAATTGCCTTATTGACTCTTTAAATTCCAAATATTTGTGTGAAAAGTTATTTAGATATATATGTGGTGTTATCCTTTCCTGGCTTAAAGGTTGCACTCTTTTACACTACAAAATGAGGCCGGGATCAATAGATAAAGTAATAGAGTGAGTGTGTACGAACTCAAATTCAACTTCAGGATGACTTCAGTTCAAATGAGTTGAGTTAAATAACCTGAAAGTAAGAGAGCTGGTGTGAAGCTGAGGTTTTTCCACATCCAGCATCTGCAGCATGTTAAGGGAAACCCTCTCAACACTCCCTTTCCCCATCACCACCCAGTCTTCTTGTCTTCCTGACAGGCTTTGAAACATTGTGTCTGTGAGACAAGAATGAAAGCGGCGACTTGGGCACAGACAGAGGCAGAAAGGGAAAACATCTTGAGATGTAAACACAAAGAAAGAGAAAGAGAGACTAGTGGCTGAGAGGTGTCATCACATCACACTCCAGCCTGCCTTCTTCTATCAAACTGCCTCCAGTGGTCTTTAAGTACCGCCACGGTGTGTCCCTCTTGTCCCGGAGAACATAAAACCACACGACTGCTCCTTGTCCTGTTTGTCACCTCTCACAGACAAATAGCAGTGCATAAAGTTGTCACAACCACTGAGAGAAAATTCATTATTTTACTAGCAGGATGGTGCATTTACCCACAGTGATAGTTTCACCCCTCCAGCCATCGTTTTCAGGAGCATCTGCGGAAGAGAGGTCAGATAATAGCTCTCACTTTGGGCCACTCTGCCCCACTCCACATGGGATCTGAACCAGACACCTCCTGATTACTGCTAGTAGGTCTCTAGAGGTCCATTCCTCACTCAGCTGTCCAGTTCAATTACACACTGTGTGCAGTGAAGAAACGCAAGGAAATCTGTTGTTTTGCCCTGAGTCATATAGACAGAGAAGATTCTTGGGTCAGTACGCCTGCCTACACCTACACATCTCTGCACCAGCCATGGCTGCTTTATTACAGTCCAGACACCGGCTAATGTTTATTTAAATGCCCTGAAAAGCCATTCACGTCTAACAAGAAACACAGTGCTGCATGCTATTAACACAAACTGGTCACTTCAATATATCTTTTGGAGCACTGGTCAGGTCAATGGAGGAGGATTGCAGACAATTTTTACCTCTACATCACCTATTAGAAAATATATAATTAGACCAGGCCGAACTTCATCACAGTTAGTTGACAACAGAAGATCATATAATATTCCATTGTCAGATATTTGCATTAAATGTTAAAATAATAAGGGAACTGATGTGAAAGTAATAACGTAAAACTCCAGACTTCAGTCCGTTTTCACACCAAGAGGGTTCATGGTTCGAACCCAGGGTGGGGGAGCCCCTCTGTGTGGAGTTTGCATGCTCTCCCAATGTCAGCATGGGTTTTCTCCGAGTACGGCCTCCTCCCACACTCCAAAGAAAGAAGGCTCAAAAGGTTAGTTAAATTGGTGACTCTAAATTGCCAGTAGGTGTGAATGTGAGCATGAATGGTTGTCTGGCTCTATGTGTCAGCCCTGGGATAGTCTAGCAACCTGTCCAGGGTGTGCCCGACAGAGTTGGGTATAACGCGTTACAAAGTAATGCGTTAGAGTACTTACTTACTTACTTACTTACGTTACTTTTAGAACGCTGGTCCTTCAGCTCCGAAACAGCAACGGCTGTCGTTTGGTTCTAATAACGGAGATAACGTTAAACCTATCAGTCTGAAAGAAGCCACGGAGCTTGTGGCTCGCTACGTGGTCGGAGAAATGCTGCCGTTGTCCACAGTGGAGTCTAAATAGGTGGAGTAGGACTCGCTGATAGCCTTGGACCGGCTTTCTACTGTGCCACAGCGCCACTATAGCGGTTGGGAGGTGTATTGCACATTGGTAGTACACCTCCCAACCGCTAAGGTGGCGCTGTGGCGCAGTAGAAAGCCGGTGCACTCATTCATTGCAGGATGAAGAAGGGGTGAAGAAAATTTCAAGACATCCCGAGATAAAATGCATGTTTATTGAACAATAACGGATATACAAACACACGGCAACCCCCGTACACCTTCCTAACATCTGTGCCTATGAGGTGAGTACATTACATGTTTGATTTGAAAGTTTATGGAGACGTGAATCGGTCTAGAC
>NC_065515.1:35576603-35578888 GCF_006386435.1 Epinephelus moara
TCTGTGTTTCTACTGGTCAAAGTGATGGCTGTGATGGGAGAACTGGATCTCAGTGAAGGGCAAGTGGTCCATAACTTTAATTTTGGAGACAAAAGAATGTAGGCTTAGCGCCCTGTGGTCCATTGCCCAATAGGAAATGTAGAATACTCAAAAGTACTTTTAAAGTAATTGAGTTACTTTACTCAGGGAGTTAACTGGTTACTTTTTAAAAAAGTAATGCAGTAACGTACTTTGATTACTTTTAAAGTGACCCTTACCCAACACTGGTGCCCGACCTCTCGCCCGCTGTCAGCTGGGATAGGCTCCAGAACCCCGCGACCCCTAACAGAATAGTTACCGAAAATGAATAAATGTCTCCGACGTTTTTTTCTACTTTTGAAACAAAATGATATCAGCTTGCAGTGGTTGGTAAAGTACTAAAAATCTTTACTCAAGTAAAAGTAATAAAGTACCTGCTTAATAAACAACTCAAAGTACAAGTTACCTTCTTTGCAGGCCAATGTAAAATATTCAAGAAACAGCACTTGTTTTGATGACCATCTTTGGGAAAAATGTATTTGTGTACTTTGAGCTTTAAGTTAGTTCCATGTCCCATACGCTAACATGGAGGGGGCGGGGTTTATGACCAACTAATAAGGATAGCCTATAGACCTATGATTTTAGGAGAACCTCAAGCAGCTTTTTTAGGTGATGTTGAAATTTCAGCCGTGGTCCAATGAGAGGTATCAGGGAGGCCATCGAGGAGAAAGAAGCTCCTTGTCAATCAGATCATCTGCAAGATAAAGCACGCTCTTTATTTGTTTCCAGTAGTGACAGTACTTGTTTATGGAATCAGATTCAGTATTAATGAATGCTCACAGAAGGATATGCAAATGTATTTCATGATTTATATCTGTCATCAAAAGTATTTAATGCTGAATATAAGGGTGCTTTCACACCTACCTCGTTTGGTCCGGACTTTAGGACTTTTCTGTTTGATTCGGACCAAATTTACAGGTGTGAAAGCTCCCCCAGACCATGGTCCGGACCAAAGACCCGAAATTTGGTCCGACCAAAATAGGTGGTCTCGGTCCGGACCAAACGAAATCATGGTTCGGACTTTTGCAGTGTGAAAGCTTATTTTTCGATAGTTCGGACTTTAAAACCTTTAACCCTATGGGCCCGAACGACGCATAGTGCGTCCAAATTCACACCTGTTCTTCTCTGTGGATTTTCTCTGGGACTGTGTGTCATAGCAAGAAGAATGTGCGTATCACGTGAAACAGCGGAACAGTAGCTTTCCGCCTTTGCGCATGCAGACAACTGTAGCCTAATTATGCATGCATGACAGGGCAGTTGTCACCATATACATTGAGGGAGACAAAAACCACAATTCAATGCAACTATCTGCAATCAGCACATAAATGTATCTCTATATCGACTGTCCCGTCACATCTGATGTCAGATCAAAGGGGATTGGCACCGTTTGGCACGTGTAATGGAGCTGCTCCCAGCTGTGCCCCCGGCTGTGCGGCCGGCTCGCCCAGCTCATCCACGTCCTCCTCCTCCTGCTGCTGCAGCGTGGCACCGTTTGGCATGTTTGGCACACATAATGGAAACCCAACCTGATTTGATTAACACAGCTGCAAACTAATGAGTTCACATCCCTCTCAGCCAACCACAAACAGCCACAGCATCAGATAGGGAGTATATATTCAGCATCTGTCATCTTAAGGGTCTTAAGGGTTTACGTGCTTCATGTGATTGCTTATACAAATGTTAAAATGTTCTTGCTTAACGTGATCTACGAAGATGGAGTACATTATTGCGAGGAGGAGGAGGATGCTGCTGCTCTCTTCTGCCATGGCGAATAGACTAAACTCTCATTACGCCTTCGCGTGGCGCATTTAAGGGCGAGGAGAGGGGCTCATTTGATTGGTGTGATGTGAATCGGCTGTGTAAAACCCACTCCACGCCTTCTCTCCTCCCTCTTTCCGACTTGCGCAGGTAGGAGGGAAGGAGGTGGGAAAGAGGAGTAGCTGCGCCAGAGGGCACGGTGTGCCAAACTTGCAAAACACCTAGTTGGCTAAGTGCTAGACTCACAAGTCAGTCTTTAGACGCTTTGCTTAACTAAAGACTGATGACTTTCTCCCTGATTTTGTGTTTAGATGGGCGGATACAATTTCAGAGTTTAAAAAAACTCCCTACGTTGCAGAACCAATAGTAAATCTGCAGGGCGGTCCTTCGGTGGCTCGCTGAACTCTTGTGCTTGTAAACATAGTCCCACTAGAAACACGTGTAGCGGT
>NC_065515.1:35578923-35583817 GCF_006386435.1 Epinephelus moara
GGGAAATCACGATGTCTAGAAAGCATCAGTGGCTGCAGCTGACAGGGACAGCTAACAGCAGCAGCAAAGCTAACATCAGGACGTCATCTGTTAAAAGCCTCCCGTTGTCGGATACGACATGAAACTACTCCAGTTAGCTCAATCATGTTGTAACTAAGACATCCGCTGGAAAAAATATTTTCTTTACGGCTGAGCACACGTTTGGTAAAACGGAGTTAAATCTCTCAGCATCCATTTTCAAGCTCTCTGTGTGTTTGTTTCCTTGAGGACGAGAAAAGGGCGAGCGCACATTTCCGAGAAGGCGTGTCCTTTTCAAAAATGCAAGAGGCGTTGCTTTGTGGCCGGCCATTTTCGCCGGTGTGTTAAACACACTTTAGAAAGGAATGTCCCCAGACTATCAGAAGGCAGAGATCTCTGATTGTCTGGTGGCGAGACTAGCGAAGTGCAGGTGCGCTGCGCCTCCCCCTAGCCCAGTCTGCGAAACTAGAGGCCACGTAGTTAAGGTCAATATGTCATTTGGTCCGGTTGCCTTAATGTAGTGTGAAACCAAAACAGCCGGACCAATTGTATACAGTGTAGCCAAAACACAGACCTTGGTCCAGACCTTGGTCGGGACTTTCAGGTGTGAAAGCCCCCTAAATGTAAAAAAAAAATCCACATATAAATAAAAGGTTTACACATGTATTTGTGATGCACACACAAATGTTGCTTGTTTGAAAAAAATCTAATAGAAATCTCCAAATATATGTTTTTAAAAGAATTAGCAATTTTCATCAAAAACACAGTTGGTTGTTGTGTATACAGACTTTTGAACCTGCATTTACAAAACTGCCCATGTGTAAACTTAACTGCATTTGTGTTGGGTTTTATTACGACTCCCCTGCTGCGGCTCAATTCACAAATGCATTTTTTTTTTTTCAAAAGGGAATTATCAGTATCCATCAGATGTCCCCTTCCTTTTTAGCCAACCACATGAGTGCACACTGGAGGGTATGCTGTAATGTGATCTCATGGCGTTACAACTGCTGGTCTGCAATTATGAATTTCAACACAAGGAGAGAACAAACATCATGATAAAAGAGATATCTGATAGGCTATGGATAATTCCCTTTTGGAAAAAAAAAAAATGCATATGTGAATTGAGCCGCAGCAGGGGAGTCTTTCCAAACCCCCACACCAATGCAGTGAAGTTCACGTATGGGATGATTTGTAAATGCAGGCTCAAAATTCTGTATGTAAAGCATCCAAATGTGTTGTGTGTGTTGATGAAAATTGCAAATACATTTAAAGACATATACTTGTGGATTTGTTTAAAACAAGAAATATTTTTGTGCATCATTTTTTCACTAACATCTAACGCTAAATGTTTTTGCGGAAATCTATTTATTCATAAATCATAAAATGCATTCGTGAATCTGTCTGTGCACATTCATTAAAACTGTGTGTATAAAGCTAGCTACACTGTATTATTATATATTTCATATTTTTTTTCATTTTAAACCAAACTCATCCATCTTTCAGAAATGAACAGACACAAACACTTTCAGGGCCTCGTGATTGTGCACATGTATGGATTGTTCTGTAAGCCTAGGGTACAACTAGGGTAGTGTTGCTATTGTCGCCATGGAGATAATAATTTTAAATCTTCACTGACTCGGACTTGCATTCAACGTCTCTGTCCACAGAAGCAGCCGTCTGTCAGCAGCAGCTCCTGCAGAGCTGAGAGGACAGAGGCTGGTCAAACTGACTTCACCAGGCTGACTGACGGCAGACATTTAATGCCAAATAGTTTTTATGTCAGCTCCACAAGAAGAAATCTATGGTGTTTGTACTGATTGATTCATTGTTATTTTTATTTTATTTTTTTTACCTTGCCCACCAGCGAGGGGAATCTTTGTGACTCACAGACAGACTGCTTGCTTATTAATCAATGAAAAATATTTGATTAAAAAGTTAAAAACACGTAAACAGTGGGACATTTGTGTGATTTTAAACAGCTGTCTACTGAGATTGTGCTTCAGTGAATGTGACGGAAATAGACTCAGACCATAAAAAAATGCAGGAGGTCTGGTTATGGAGGCGACAGAAACCTTTTACCAAAGCATAAATAGAAACTGTCGCTCTGCTTTTGAATTTCTTTCGAGTGACACTCTTCACAAATGTTGAGCACCATAAATCACGGTGTGACATTGACGCTGAAAGTTTCCAGGCATTAAGCCCAAACTATGAAAAATCAACATATTCTCACCCCCACCTGCCAAGCACAGCAGCGTGATCAGTGGTCCTATGATTAAAATGATAACCCTTGCTGTACTCCTCCAGCATCAGTTTTACACGTGTCACTTTCGACTTGGTAAACGCATACAGTGTCTTTTCAGAATAATGAAAATGGTTTGGGTTAAAATTAATGTTTGTTACATCACGTTTGTAATGTAAGTTAATAAGCTTACGTAGGTATGTGACATGAGTTTACTAAGTCAACTCATGTATCTAATTTAAAATAACTGAACGATTAGTTTTAGTTTCACAAACAGTGGTCTCCTGGAAAGTCCTGTGTTTGTTTGACCCATCCATCCACCCCTACCTCTTCTCTGCAAGGACTTTTGTTGCTCTTTAAACTATATCCCCTGATTTCCTCCTTTGCTCCCATCATACTCACTATGGCCGCATAGAGCATCAAGGGCCACTGACCTAGCAGCTTAATTTGATAAGTTGTGAGTGACAAACAGCCTCATTCCAAAAGCAAAAGTATAAAGACAGGTGTGGCATTTACTTTAAAAGAAATTGCCAGTGTTTTTGACACAATGTTAATTGATTTGAACTAATAATTTTGCCTTTTTATTATGTTTGTTCTCAGTCGCCAAACGTATATTTTCACAGATATATATTTTATTTATTCATATAAATGTCATATCATTTTATCATTTTTTTGCTTGTAAGTAAAGTTTTGTATTGCGTAAGGTAAGACAAATGATAAAATATCCTGGAGATGGTGAGCAAGAGACAATAAGTATAACAGTATCATGAATCCCAACATACCTTGGGGAGTGTGTTTGTGTATAACTTGTTCTTTTGACTTCAGAGTGAAATCTTCCTTGAGGGTTTTTTTCCTACATCCATAAACAACTCTCACCTTTCTTACATTTTTTATATTATGCAGTACACACACTCATCTTCTTGTACTTCACACACAAGACATTTGAACAAGCGACAAGGGACCTGCAGGCAGAATGGTCCAAGGGCTGTGATCTTCATCATTCAATGTGCGAACTGACACACGCACAGGAACATGAGACCCACTTCAATGACTTGATTACGCAATGGATGCATTAATGTTGGCTCAGTTTCAACACATGCAATATTCCCTTTTAGTGAGTAGTTAAGTTAAATCTCATACAAAACAGAAAAACAGCTGGTGTGCTGTGAACTTGAGAGTCATGCTGCATTGATCTGCCGCTGCAGCAAACAACTAAAAGCCACCACAAACCTCCTGGGAGTCCGACTTCAGCGACTATATGTGCTCAGTCTGTTGTCATTGTGTCAAAACGAATAGAGGGCCTCCTGAAGATGGGTGAGTCATAGACGAGGAAGGAAGCGCTGACAAGCTTAGATGGCATCCTGAATCTTTAGGTCAGAGTTCATCGCTATTTATATGCTGAGAATGAGGCTGGGCTCTCCATCCTCAAAGGTCAGTCTCATTAAACTCTGCCTTGAGAGCGGAGCAGGCCAAGTTTTCTCAGTAGCGCGCTGCTTTTAGTGTCTCAGTGGCAGGTAATAAGGAAGAGCTGAAAATGACTTTACATGTAAATAGTTTCATTAAACCAGTTTTATCAGCGGTCTGGTGGACAAATTACTAAAGAAGAGATCGTGCAGTATCAAATCGAGCGCTCCCTAAACACAGCACCCCTTAGTTACTGTTGCTATGCCTGTCAAGCTTACCATTTTCGTTTTCTCAGACCGGCAGCATATGCAGTTTACAATGATAATGTGGCACTCCAAAAAGTCAGCTGATGACCCATTTTGAAGACATGGAAAAGAAGAAAAAGCATTATCATTTATTGACATGTACTGGTTAGCTCGGGTATTATAATACAGTACAGTACTGTAAAAATGTCCAAATCAAAATTATTATTATACAACCTTTGGATGGCTTTAAATCTTACTACAGAAAAGCATACTTGCAACACAGCTGTCAGATATATGTTTAAGTTTGGGATGTGGAATAACTGAATGTGACGACATCTAACTCTAGTTTGGCTGGATTTAGTGGGGAGTATAGAGCAGGACAGAGCTGCTATTAATCTAAAATATACTACTTGTTGGCTCCCACAGGATGGATGTTCCAGTCCTGAGCAGGTAACATAACCTGTTACCCAACATAAGTTAGCAAGTTGCCGTTGGGGGCAGGTTAGCCAGCCACTGTACACTCAGCTCCAGAAGCTGCTGCTGACGGACAGCTATGACAACCTGATCTCACAGAAATACGTGAAATGACCACGACCTCTTAACACCGCATTCTGTGGTGGCAGCACGTAATGGGTTGAAATTACGTGCTGCCACCACGAAAACAATGCCAATGTAAAGTCAATTAGGGTCCTCTCCCATGGTGTCCACACGGATTCCCTGATTCAATCACGTCACGTCAACCTTGTTTTCCTCAATGATATCTTTAACATTCCTGTATACATACAAAAACGCGGAAGTGTCCTTGATAACTCAACAATATGACAGGTTAATGTCAAGGCCATAAAATAAAATAAATGTATTTTGCCAGCTTTTGATAGCGTAGAGCTTTAAGAGCATTGTGCTGTGGGCGGATGGGGTGCGTTCCACTACTGTTTTGTAGCTGCTGTCTGCCGTCTGTGGGCTTCATTCCATTTCAGATTGCCATCCG
>NC_065515.1:35584856-35592654 GCF_006386435.1 Epinephelus moara
ATATTTAAAATCTGATTTCACAAATGTGTTTACCATCCCCTTAAAGTCCACAGTGTACTCTCAATTCAGTATTTACAACTTCCAAATCTGGGAAAAACACTTAGATTTTTAAAAAACTACAATTCCCTGGGACCGCGCCATGCAGTTTGATACATATCAGCAACATAGTTGTAGTTCTTCTGATTTGCAAAGTACGGCTCTAAATAGGGTTGTAAAAAGATATATCTACTGAATATATCTAATATCAAGTAAAGCCGAACTAGCTATTACACTGCACCTAGATGAACTATGGTAAGAAAAAGTAAAGATGTCGGCTAATTTTCGATATTTTAGCTAATACACTAGAAACGGCGTTTTTGGGACAGTAGGTTCGTTTGCGGCTTGCTGTAAAATAGGGTCGTAAAAAGATAGATCTACTGAATAAATCTAATATCTAGTAAAGCTGAATTAGTAATGACACTGCACCTAGATGAAATATGTTAAGAAAAAGTAGGCATGATGGTTCATTTCAGATATTTTAGCAAGTTCTCTAGAAACGGCGTTTTTGGGATTGAATATTTGAATAGGCTATAACAAATATATAGAACAGCCGAACTATCACGTTATTATCATTATTATTATTATTGGTGGGAAATTATAACAGAGGAATATATTTGCCGTTTTAATATCAAGAACACTTCCGCGTTTTGTGTGTATACAGGAATGTTAAAGATATCATTGAGGAAAACAAGGTTGACGTGACGTGATTGAATCAGGGAATCCGTGTGTCCACCACGGGAGAGGACCCTAATTGACTTTACATTGGCATTGTTTTCGTGGTGGCAGCACGTAATTTCAACCCATTACGTGCTGCCACCACGGAATGCGGTGTTAAGAGGTCGTGGTCATTTCACGTATTTCTGTGAGATCAGGTTGGCTATGATGTCAACGGAAGATAGAGTTAGTGTGGATTGGATGACAAAATGCTTACACACTGCATCTGACATCCAGCTGACATTATGTTTCACTTGCAGCGAGGATTGAATCCCTTCTTTCATAGCTTTCCAATAAGAAAAAGCTACACCAATGGGGCTCTGCGTTTGTCCCGGCTGTCGACAGATCTTTTTCCCTTTAATCCACTACCTTAGGGGTCTTTAACGCCAAGAACCCTTTAGCTCAAAGACACAAAACACAGAGCAGGGACACCGTACTACGTATACAACTGAGTTTCACTTGAACTCAGTTTGTGCTTGCCTGAAACTGTGAAGTCAGCAGAAGCAGTTGTAGCATGGCTAGCTGCATTAGCTTCACCATCTGTACTTTCGCTGCTGGTTTCTGTGGTGGACATTGTATCAGAGTCTCTTGCTTGAAAAATTACAAAACAATTAACTGTGTGACGTACAAGAATGTGTGTACAGTTGGAATAATACAGCTAATTGTCCTGTTTGTTTCAACAGAACGTAAATGTAAGCTAGTTTGTCTTGTCTTTATGGATAAGTACCACACAGTGACATTAGCTAGTTCACACGCCTGCAATTAGCCTATGATCAATACGGTATTGTACTGTAAAACTTTTAATTCTTTTTTTAATACAAATATGCTGAGTTATCTTTGCTAATAACATTGGATTGAACGTTGGATTCATTTTAATGTGTTTTTTTTTTTTTTAAGCTAGTTTGTCTTGTCTTTATGGATAAGTACCACACAGTGACATTAGCTAGTTCACACGCCTGCAATTAGCCTATGATCAATACGGTATTGTACTGTAAAACTTTTAATTCTTTTTTTAATACAAATATGCTGAGTTATCTTTGCTAATAACATTGGATTGAACGTTGGATTCATTTTAATGTTTTTTTTTTTTTTTTTGACATTTTGACATTTTTTTATCTGATCTGAGGAATCCATTTCAGTAACTTTTCATGGACGCTTCTTAGGATTTACTGCATTGCTTCCACCATACTCCAAACTGCTGCTCCATCACCATGGTCTCTTCCCCCTTCCTGCCCCCTTTAGCTCTGTCTGGTCCATATAAAACGCATTACATCCAGTGCGCCACAGACTCTAGTAAACTGCAAAATACAGAGCTTTCCCTGGAGGCGATAGGCTTAATAGGCGTTGTGTGAACTCGTTTGGTAAGGGCATGAATGTAACAGACGTCATTTATATGTTATGCTTTCAGGTTCATTTCTTAAACTTGATCAACGTTAAACCCGATGCGTCAGAAGCCCAAAGACTGAGAGTAAATGAAATCAGTTGATTAATAATAAATAAGAGTTTGTAATTTGTTTCAGGAAAGCAGGTCAGTCATCAGTTACCTGACACAGCAAGCCTTGGGAGAACATTACATTGATTAGAACTGTGCTGGGTGGACAAAATCAATTATTGACACAAACATTTAGCTCCACTGTGTCTGTTTTATACGGAAGACTTTTATATTGTGGATTTTACATTTTCACTCTCCTACTGTTTCAAGTCCTTTATTTATGTTTTTAACCGTCCTTTTACTACCACTGAATATTCAGAGTATATTATCAAAATCAAGTCACTCACATATTCATGATTCCTGAATATTATGCCTGTGTGGTGATGTTTTTCCAAAAAACACTTTTGCCAGATGGTATGTTAGATCCTTTATACTCATTATCAGAAACAGTTCTCCCAGCTGGAATGCAATCACTTAAATGACTCAGTGCTGCATGTATAATAATAGCAGTGCTGTATATCACATTTTTAATGTCACGTGTGTTGGACTTGTGATCAAACTCATCGTCATGTAACAATGCAGCCTGTTCTAAGAGTCTCTCGGAGCTCAGGTAGCTGCTTGATTGTTACAATCAGAGTGAAGAAGCGTCACGTGTTGTTGAAGTGGTCCTCACGTCAACACGATTCCTCGGAATGATTTCTGAACATGATTTGTGAGGCATAAGACTGAATGGAGGACACATTATTCCAGTTTTCTTTTTTAATGCCAGAGGATGATAATATATCTTAGCGGCATGGGCAAAGGACAAAACTATGCGGCAGCTGTGAAATCTGAAGTGACAGTTAACATGGACTCAGTTTCTCTGAGGTTAGAAATGTTAGTTAACTATCCAGGACGTCTTAAATCTGTCCCATCAGCTGTCAGTTATGCTCTTGATCTGCAGCGTAATTAACAGCTATTTTGTATTTTCCATGCATGAATCTTAACATGTTTCTCAGGATTCATTGTTCACTTGTTTCTTTCTCTCTCTCCCTGTCTCTGGCCAACGACATGCCAGTCGGTGTGCATATGTGTTTCCTTTTTTCGAGTGTGTGCGTGGATTGATGCAGATTGAGTTTCAACAGAAATAAAAACAGGAAGCGTGGGTTTGAAACTGGGATATGAAGACCAGTTGGTACCTTAGCACAGAGTGATCCTTGACTCCCTGTGATCAAACCAAAATATTCACAGCAGCGTGATACAGTTTACAAATGGCGCAATTTGCATTGTGATTTTATTAGAAATCTGTCTTTTCAATTTGGCATGAAATTCTATCTGCACAAAAACACCAATGAAAAAATATAATTGGAGCACCATATGTTTTCATGTAAATAAAGGAAAATGCTCCTGCAGCTAAACTACTTCAGTTGTGGTGATGCGAAACATCAAAGTGTTGAATATATGAGAACGGTATTCTTTCTCATAATGAAGGCGCTATCAGGATAGAACAGACTGCCTCCTCATACAAAAGGCTGAGACAGCAACACGGAGAAAATATCTTAATGACTAATTACATTTTAAGATGTGCAAATGGTTTATATTCAAAGCTGTGACTACGCTTTAATCCTGTGAGCAAAGAACAATATTATTTCAAAATCCCCCAGCGCCCATATTGGCTATTTTACATGACACAAATTAGTGGGCTTTTTAGGTTTTAAATTGTTCTGTACACACAAACTTTGCCAACGAAAAAATGGTCATTATGGAGGGAATAACACTGGGATTTGGCTTGTACATTTCAGAGGGGATCACATCATAAATTAGAAAACTTGGAGTGTGTTTCGTGACAGCGGTGGATTAAAAGCAGGCGTCGAGATGTGTGATTGAATTACACCGAGAGCTTGCTTGAGTTTTGAGGCTGTGTTTGGAGCCACAGGAATGCAATGCAGTGTGTCATGACATATGAAATGAAATTCACTGCTGTAGAATATATTAGACTGCTTGTCAGAGCGGAAATAATAATGCAGTCATGGTTTATCAGCGCTTTCAAAGGCTTGTCATAAGTGATGAAATATGGTAATTGTATTTTTAATATCAGGACCCAAGTGGGGGCGGTGAATGATGCGGCGTTCTTGGTAAATCTGGCGCTTTACAAATAAATCATCAAAGTTTATATGAACTGCTGGCTTCTTTAACAGCAGCTAATGGATAATAACTGACTGAACTGCCTGCAGTTGGGAGCTGTGTACACATGCCTCAACTTACTTCTCCAAGAACCCTCTGTGCGTGCATGCTTGAAATAACTTTATAAATGATATTTTTAAGCTGTGATGGAAGAAGCATTCAGATCCTCCAGTAAAATTAATGATAAATCAATGTAAAAATACCCAATTATGATAAGATAAGACAAACTTTATTGTCCCAAACGGGAAATTTGTTTTGGTCACATAGTGCAACATAGCTGCATAGCAGATACAACCATCATATACAAACAAAACACACAGTAGACAACCCTGTACAGCAAGACACAGATTTGAATAACATAATTGTACAATCAGGACTACTGGATGAAATATACATCAACTTTATCATAACAGGTAAGGCTAAAAGAATAAAAGCTCCTTAAGTTTGCACTAGCCCAGGAGATAATCATAAAAAGCGCAATAAAAACTGTAGTATAGATAGTGCAAATAAAATACAGTTGTGCAAATTAAAGCTTCGCAAATAAAAACTGAAGTGCGAGTAAAAATGTATCAAAGTGTGCAACAGGTCAATAGTCACAATAGCAGCCCTGCTCTGCCAGGGAGACACCGCAGGGCCAGCAGATGAAGAGAGTGACATAACTAAAAGAACATTACAAGAAAAAAATTTATGAGGGAGGTGTCAGGCAGGGGATCTGCAGCCATTGGCCTCCCCCCTGCCTAGCTTATTATATGTGTCCAGAGGAAGGGCAACGGGGGTAATGGATCCGCAGCAGTGGGCCCTCCACCGCCCTGACTTGGGTGGGGGGTGGAGGGGGGACTAGGGTAGTGGATCCACAGCAGTAAGCCTCCCCACTACCCCAGTAGGGAAGGGGTGGAAGGGGCTATCGACATCAGAAGTATGTATTTGTTTATTAAGTAGTGAGATGGAGGTGGGGATAAAGGACAGTTTAAAACGGTTACTCTTACATCCACTGGCTCTGTAGCGCCTCCTCGACGGCAAAAGCTCATATTCGAAAATTACAAGTAGAGGACATGCATTCTAAATAAAAAAAGAGATTGATTTCTTGTTACAAATCTATTCTAAATATTTGAAATGGTTTCAATACTTACCACATAATGTCACTGTTTTCTGCTCTAACCAAGAAAAATAAAAAATAAATGTTACTAGTCCATACCCATTGANCTTAAAAGTGGGGTGCACTGACAGAATGACTGACTGACAGAATGACACACTGACAGTTTCCGTGATTATGTACAGCATACCATACCATGACATAGTCATACCAAAAATTAGAAAAAAAACCCCAAACATTCGGCCACAGGGGGAGCCACAGTGATTGGTCGCATTTTAGTCATTTTTAAGCATTTTTCTGTTGTTATACAGTTATACAGTTGCCAATTAGAGTTAAATTTCTCCAGTCACCTTGAGGCGTCCTGTTCTACATATCTACCAAGTTTAGTAAAAATCGATATGGCAGTTAGGCCGGGAACTGCCCATTGGTTCGACATCCCATTGTTCCGACCATATTAAACTCATTGTTCCGAAGTCCGTTCCGAAATCATCATGATACCCTGTGGTTAAGGTCTGGTTAGGTTTAGGCACAAAAGCCACTTGGTTAAGGTCAGGAAAAGATCATGGCGTGGGTTAAAATGAAAAAGAAAGTGACAAACACATAAGCCGTGAGCCTGCTCTGCCTCAAGCGGGTCGCGGCGCACCATACGCCCGCCACGAGCCGTTCAGCACCGCGGACAGTCGGACTAATGGGATGTCGAACCAATGGGCTGTCGAACCAATGACATGGACCCGTTAGGCCTAGATAAGAAATTATGTGTGAAATGTGTGGTCATATGCCTACAAAGTTGCGTGGTGATCGGTGAAACCCTTGAGATGTTATACACCTTTATGTGAAGAGCTAGCCCTCCGCAATATTCATTGCCTTATAGAAGCTCAGTTTTAGTAAGTTTTCCAACTTTTGCCAAGAGGGAACTTTAGATATTGGTCCCTAGATATGTTCACCAAGTTTCATGCAGATCGCTCAAACTTCCTAGGAAGAGATCCAAAAAATCAAAATGGTGGAAAATCTATATAACTGGAAGTTATGGGTTCTTGAAGCAAATTTGTTCCTCATGAGGAGAAGTATCGCTGTGCAAAGTTTCATGTCTCTACGACATACGGGGCACGAGATATGCCCATTCAAAGTTTGCAATTTCAATCGCTTGCTATTGCGCCCCCTTTGGCCAATTGATGTAATATTGCTTCATTCGCATCCTCTCATGACCCTCTACCACTGTGCCAAATTTCACATGGATTGACCAAGTCAGTCAGGAGAAAAACGTGGAACAGACACACCCACAGACAGAGTTTCTGTCATTATATAGTAAGATGATATGAAATATTGATATTTTTCACTATAGAGTGCACCAGGGATGGTGTTTGTTTTACAGACTGACAAGGAAACCAATAGGAATTCCCCACTGGTTTTTAATTATTGCAGAAAATAAGCCCTGTGGCAAACACAATTTATGTCACTTACACATTTTGTTCAGCAAAGTAATGTTCACATATGAACATTACTTTCATGATTGTTGAAGTGCAATCGACAGAAATAAAAAGCTAACATTAGGCTATAAACAAACTACACTGGTCACATGACGCTGTTACCACACAAAGGCTTTGAAGCCGTATTCAGCATGATGACAATTCTGTTGTTTCATTTAGCCACTCGTTAACAACCGACTGTTTTACACATAAAGGCTTTAACATTCACACGTGGGGTATTTGCTGACATATTTTATGTTACAGAACGAAACATTTAAGTCTCCTACATTTGTGTTAACCACAGACCTTCTTCAGGCATCTAACCAAAAATCCATTCAAAAAACTCACTGACTTTTGGACAGGGGAACAAGGAATGCAAAAATCCTAATTGGGTCCTAGGTTTTACGACACATTCCTGCACCACTTTATTGTATCAAAGCTATAAATTCCAGTATTGTGACAACATTATCACAATATGCCTCAAAAGTAAGCTGAATGGGTTCTTTAAGGTATGTTAAGTTACTCATGTGAATACGGCCACCAGAGCATTTGCCCGTAACGGTGTGGTTGTGCTAACTAATTGACCTATGGCTAAGCCCCGCCCTCAAACGCAATGAGCCAATCACAGTGCGTGTAGTCATTCCCATACACTCGAACATTCTCTGCCTGGACGTTCATTGAAATGCATTACAGAAAGTCAGTTTTGTTCAGTTTTATGAGCTTTTTCTGAGATTTGAAATTTAAAAATGGTCAAACGGTGTGCATGGGGTACATGCAACTCCAACACAAGGTATCCTGAGAGGCTGGGCAACGAGGTGTATTTTTTACCCTTTCCTAAACCACATCTCAACCAAGAAAAGTGTCTCCTTTGGATAAAGTTGTGTGGTAACG
>NC_065515.1:35593332-35633557 GCF_006386435.1 Epinephelus moara
CGGACTACATGACTACTCCACGGTCGCATGACTCTTGACGTCACCGCCACTAAGCTTTCAACTGATTTTGGCCGCTTTATTTTAAAAACATTGTATAATGGGGAAATCGGACTGTTTAAGCTAAATAAGAAGCTGTAATGGCGGACTGCCAGCACTCTCGCCTGTTCAAGGGGTGATGACGTTTAATGTCCCCGACAGGGTTTGTAGTCGTATTGAGCAACTTGTTAGCAACTGCCTTTTTTACAACACGCAAAAGCTTCAAAATTCACAAGTAGGGTATTTACTGACGTGTTTTATGTCGTAGAACAAAACCTGAAACTCGCTTAAGCTTTTGTTAACCACAGACCTTATTTGAGGCATTTTACCAAAATCCCATTCAAAGAAATGATTGACTTTTAGACGAGAGAACCGGAAGTGCTAAAAGCGCTAACAGAGTTCCGGGTTTACTGGCACACTCTATTGGGGAAGGCAGTGTGTTGTGTAAAGTGTTGACTGATAGCTGGAATCAAGCGTAAGCTATTTTGTTGAGTTGTCTCTTAGCAACTGTGATCTACAAAGCCTCCATGTTCAGAACCAGCATGAGGCAGGATTGCAACATTCTTGTTTACAGCATAGCACTTCACTCCTTCCATTTTTACCATTCACAATAAAAGCCCAACTAACTCAGAGTATTTTGCCAACGGCAACTCTCAGGATGATTTACACCGGTAACAAATAGGCTACATATTTCCACAGCTTAAAATGTAGTCCTATGGCTTCGCTCACTTTTCTCCAAGCCCTCTCCTCTCCTGTTCTGTGTCCGTGAACACAGCCATAGAACTGCATCAGACAGCAACAAAGGTTTGTCCTCCATTTCTGGTTCTTCGTGACATCAGGATCTCAACACTGACACGCTTTTGCAACATAGTGTCATGCCAATTTTTTCGTTCAAGGTGAAACATTTTAACTCCAGCAGAGGCTTTTTTGTATCCATTCACATCAGATGGCATATTGGTGTCTATTTGCGTCTTTGCATTGATTTGCATTGTCATTTTGTGTTTGGTCTGAACACACCTTCAGAATGTTGTATTCTTATCTCTATGTCTAAATGGATCATTGTTAATTATACATTCATGATTCTGCACAGCTACACTTGTGTTTTCAATTATCCAAGTAAATTAAATCTTAGGTTGAAGGTGGGCGCAGCTATGCTGGGAATTACTTGAGGTCACTGGACAGTTTTACAAGAATAATGAAGGTGTAATTTTGTCCCGCCTTAACATGTCAAACAAAGCTGAAATTAAAGTCAGGGTCAGTCGATCCATGGCAGTGTCTTAAACTACTCCCTATTTATGAGAAGAGCACAATGTGAGGCTAAGTGATGTAGAATGATGATACCTGAATGTCTGAAATCTCAGTTTACTACTCTTTATGAAGCTTAAAGGGGAACTAACGTTTTTTTCAACCTGGGCCCTTTTGTCTAAATGAGTGATAGGATGTTCAATATTTGACATTTCTCCAATACCAAGCTAGGGCTGACCTGCCTGCAGCCGGTGAACGTGCGCTACATTAAATAATAGGGCACTCAGACAGCGTCACACAACGTCAAAATACGTCCACTAAAAGTGCATTTTTTTGACAGAGATAGGCTCGGATTGTTAGTATAATTATCCGACAACATAACGGAAAGGAGAAATGAACTTCTGTCTTTACCTTTAGCCGGAATCGGACATGTTTGTTGTGGCAATTCAAAACACTTCCTCTGCCTGCTCCCTCTCTCTCCTCGTCCCTCTTCAATGAGCTCTGCATCCTTGTGCGTCCGTGTACGTCCCTGTACTCCGTGCTCACGAGACTGCTGTAAAACACCATAGACTGTATAGTAAAACACCAAAGAAGAAGCAGAATTTTGCGAGACATGAGATTTCAGAGCCAGACTTTCACTCTCTGTCACAACAAACATGTCCAAATTTTTTACCCGATTTTGACCAACTGGATCTGGATGGAACGTATTTATTTGAACACGGAGAAACAGATGTACACGGATGCAGAGCTCATTGAAACTGAAGAGCGGACGAGGAGAGAGAGGGAGCAGTGTTACTTCGGTAGCACATATACTAAAATGGGTCCATGTCATTGGTTCGACAGCCCATTGGTTCGACATCCTATTAGTCCAACTGTCCGCAGTGCTGAACGGCTCGCGACGGGCGTATGGTGCACCGCGACCGGCTTGAGGCGAAGCAGGCTCACGGCTTTTTCACCCACACCATGATCTTTTCCTGACCCTAACCAAGTGGTTTTTGTGCCTAAACCTAACCAGACCTTAACCACAGGGCATCATGATGATTTCGGAACAGACTTCGGAACAATGAGTTTAATATGGTCGGAACAATGGGATGTCGAACCAATGGGCTGTCGGACCAATGGGCTGTCGAATCAATGGGCAGTTCCCACTAAAATTGCAACAGGCAGAGGAACATGTCCGAATCCAGCTAAAGGTAAACACAGACATTTCTCATTTCTCCTTGCACATTAGTTCCCCTTTAAGAACATTAGTTCCCCTTTAAGAATTAGTTCCCCTTTAAGAAATGCCTATTACGATGGAAACAGTCACTGACATAATTAACAACTAAAAAAAGTATGAAAAAAAACCCCTATGTAGGTTTACCATCAATGTGCAGGGCCTTTAAATAAAACACTGCTGACATATTAAAGGCCCTGCACACCTACACAGGTGTTCAATTACTGTGGTTAATTAGATCCCTGCTCAGGTTAAAGGTGGATACAGCTATGCTGGGAATTTCATGGCTTTGTATCTTCTTTAAATAATGAAGGGTCATTTCTATGCACCTCATAAATATCCTTATCATCAGTTTTGTCTTTTATTTTATTTCATTTTAAATAGTTATTTTAAATCTGCCAGTATAAATTATTTTACCTGTTTCAACCTTATTGTTGTGCAGCAAGCTTCTTTAATCTTCAATACCACACAATAAATCTAAGTTTTGTTTTTTTTTACATTTGTTGACATGAACTTTGGTTTGAAGGATTTATACTTAGAAATAACTTAGACATTTATTTTTCTGTATGGCAGTTATTAAGTATGCATATGTTTTGTCTGTGTAATCATCATCTGCCTTAAACTAATAACTTTACCTGTCAAATAAATCTTGTGGAGTAAAAAATAATGTATTTTTTAAATGTTGTACATGTACATAAATAAAGCAGCACAACTTACAAAGTATTTAACACCACAAATTTATTTTCCACTTGCTTTATACAGTATAGGAGAAACAGTAGGAGAAGCAAAAGAAAGAAAAAAAAGGTCCCAAAAACAGGAAGTGCGGAAGCGTTCTGGTTTCTGTTTGCAGTCCGAGTAGTATTGACTAATCATGTCAGAGTGGGCTTTGCTTGCATGTAAGTAAACACTTCATGTGTGAAGAATGAAAGAGACAGAAATGACATCTCGGAGCTCGGAGCTATCATCTGATGATGATTTAGCTCTTTATTAGTTTGCTTTTGAAATTTATTTATCTGCATTCATATGCAAATATCTGTCTCTAGCGATTAGCTGTCTCTCAACTTCTTCGGTTGTGTTGCTAATGTAACTGCAAACAAGGATCGGTGGATGGAGGAAGTGTTGGCCCAGATATCTTCTGGCCACACCAGAACCCTGAAATATTGTCCGTTGCCTCCAGAGGTTAAGTCATCATCCCCTGAAAGCCAGTGGGTACCCAGATTGCTGCTGTTGCAATTGAAAGGGACGAGCCATATCTGCTCGACAGATTGTTTCCCCTTATCTTTTATTTCTATTCCTGAGAGAGCGAGTCATTATCTTACTATTCTCTGCACTTTACGCAAACCTCAGGGACGAGAAGATCAAAGTGATATTATTAGCCGTTGTGTCCTGTCTGCCTCTAATGCAGCTCCTGGAGTCAGCTGTCAAATCTGACATAACACCTCACCCCTGCATCTTTTCTCCGTCTTCTCATGCATTCTCCCCAGACTTGTGTCTGTGTGGGGGTGTGTGTTTCAAGGGCAGGTTGAAGAATTAAGCTGCCTGGCTATAAAGGTTTCCCTGCAAATGTTAACCCATGGGGCTCTTTTAATTAATCAAGAGGACGAGTGATCTCTGCCACCACTTCAGAGGAAGGGAAGAGGGCAGATGTCGCATGATATTATCTGGGAATGGAGGTGGTAATTAATCACCTTGACAGCCCTTGATTTGTAAACATGGCTAATTTAAAGCTTTTTTTTCTGAGGGAATCACACAGGTACGAGATGCATCTCACTGGCCATGACAGGTTTAATTTGCCCTTCAGTAAAAGCAGGCAAACAGCCAAAGACTGTGTTGCTGTTTGATTCAGATTGAGTTTGACAGGCTGCTTAAGTGAATATGAACCGGAGATAAGCTCAAAATGAATGAACGAAGTACTTTAGTCTTAGAGCTATTAGGGCTTTAAAAGCAGACTTTAAGAAACATGCAGTGAGTAGTTATTATCAGCACACAGTGGGGTTTGCACTCTTTTAAATATAATTTAGGAAACATAAATTTCGTTCCCTTTCATTACCTCCAGCTCAATGTGCCTGTTTTATTTGATAACTTTGTCGTTTTTCATGATTAATCACCTGTTATCAGTGATTGACGTTTTAAAGTTTTCAATAGTTGCAATGTTGTTTGCTTCATTATGTAATTACAACCTATTAGGGGTCATTATTTGTATACCTGTAAACACAGAACTCATTTTTTTCAATTTAACTCAACCCAGTTCATAGAGGAGACCTCTGTTGTAAGCCTGGGAGGGCCTATCAGAGGTGCAGTCTTTCTATGTTATTATTTTGGATAATCAATCACTTGATCCCCAGGATTAATCGTTATCCCATTGGAGTACTGTATATATGTATGAATGATCACTTGGCACTTGTTTTTTTAAGAAAAGTTTCAAGCTGAAGGACGAGCCCCCTCCAAGCAGCAATGCAGCACTGATGCTGCCCTCAGTGGTGTGACAACAGCCACGCAGCAGGTAACGTTACGCCAGGGCCACACTGCCAACGAAGTGCTGTGAAGCGCAGCACACTGAAATTCTCCCGCAAGCCGGAGCATTTCCGTTCACATCAGACGCGCATTTCTCCACGCCAGTCGACAAGCGCTTCTGCTCCCAGCTGTTGTCTCCGTCACATTTGGCGCTGTTTTCCATCATGGGTAAGTAAATAACCTCATAAAATTATACGCCATGTTTTCCTGACAACTGTACATGTATGTCCACTTCTTAGTAATGAGTATAGTATGTATATAAACACACACACATACATCGCATATGTCAAACGGGGTGTTTTATTTTGAAATTTGTTTTATTCTGAAAATTGACCGGATGCTGTTGTTGTTCCTTTGTTTGACTTCCTGCCCGGCTTGACACATTCGCTCGCGGCTCGTGCAGAAAATAGACCAGATGCTGAAACGATTGCTGCAGGGCCAGCCTCGGAGCTGTGCGGCGCGGCCGGTGTGGATGACACAATCGGTTAACATGGGCGCCGAAAGGAAACTGGCTTTGCTTCTCGGCGCTTCGAGGTTATTCGCAGCGCTTCCGCGGGCAGTGGGGCCCTGGCATTAGGATAGCAAGTTAGATATGAAAATAGTCACACATATTATTATTATTATATATGGTATATTTACGCCCAATGGTGTGTGTGTATGTGTGTGTGTGTGATTTGTAACCATTAACTAGTGTGCACTCTGGCCTGTTGTAGCTACCTTACACCACTGGAGCCAGCATTTAGACTACCAAAGCGACTACCCATTAAAGGTCCAGTGTGTAGGATTTAGGGGGATTTAGTGGCATCTAGTGGTGAGGATTGCAGATTGCAACCAGCTGGAAACTTCGCCTGGCTAGAATTCCTCCAGTGTTCATTGATCAGGAGGTTTTTACCGAACGCAGAGTTATCCGCAGAGGTCTATACCTCCCCAGAACAAAAGGACCAGGTGATTAAACGAGCTGCAAGGCCAGCACCTGCTAATGTGTGCTCACCAGTGTCGGGCTCATTACTATAAAAAATGTAATATATTACTAATAACTCATTAGTATTTTCCAAAGTAATATTATGACTTTACTTATTACTCCCTGCTAATAGTAATTCGTTACACTACTTTTTATATTACTGCTCTGTTATCCCACACAAAAGACTCCTTATGTGTGCCTCTGTGTGAATATCAGGGTAATTGGCAGCTCCTGAAGCTAAAGGCATTTTTTATTTTTTTTTTTTTACTTGAGGGTCTTCTCTTGTCTGTGTCCAGTATTTTCTCAAGGCTCTGTCTAACAGACAGAGTCCAGCCACAAGCTTCATTACTTCTTTGTAGCCTGCAGCTGTCCACAATTAAAGTCCAGTTTTGGTTGTTTAGCCACTGTGAGGCTACAGCCATCCTCTGTAGACGAGGAGAGCTCACCTCTGGTGGGATGTATTTCCTGGAGCTTTATGATGTTGTGCTGTTGGTCGTAGTAGGTGTTTCAGACCAGAGGACTGAGGGTGTGTTTTTTGCGGTGGGTTTTAGTGCCACCAGGCCTTCCTGCAGCAACAGTGTTTATGTCATCTTTCCTCCCGACAATCTCAAAGTAATGGGAATATTTCCAGCCGCTAAAGTAAGTGTTTTCCATCTTCCAAACTAGCTTGCTGCTTTGTGACATGCATGCACAGCATGACGATTACATTAAAATGAATCCACCGATGTGATTGTTATATTTCAAGTCAGTAGTGATGTGATAACAAAAATACTGTTGAAATGAGTTATTTGTTTTTGGGATAACTGTAATATAATCACTGAAGCTTTTTTTTTAGTAATTACATACAAAAAGTAATTTTGTCACTATAGCAAGTTACTAGTAAGTGTTACCTCCCAACACTGGTGCTCACTTAATTTCTGATCCAGATGTTCGGGAGGTTTTTACCGGGAGCTGTGTTATGCGCAGAGGTCTCAGACCAGGTGATTTAAACCGGTAAAAACACTGAATAAAGCAGTTTCACGTTAAAATATCAATGTTTTTCAGATGCTGTTGTCTTTGAGGAGCTGCTAACTATGGTGGTGGTTGTGAAAACACGAACGACCCTATCTGGAGCCAGTGTTTGGTTTATCTGTTCTGAGCTACTGTAGACCTGAAGGTGCAACATGGTGATCACTGTGGATGAGGACCAGCTCCATACGTGGATATAACAGCTCATTCTAAGGTAACAAAAACACAACCATTCTTATTTTCAGAAAATATACTAATAATATTGTATTCCGTTTCTGCCAATACATTACCCTATCTGCTGCACACTGGACCTTTAAACACAGTCGTAATGAGTGTTATTAATTACACTTGTGCTTTCCCTGCCACAACAAGTCAAAACGTCTGCCACGAAAAAGGTCTTTATTGTTTGTCTGCAGTAATGCATAAACGAAAAATGCCAACATTGATTGTGCTACTTCATGACCTTTTGTGAATTCTAATAACAAACATTAGTGGCTTAAAGTATAAAAGCAAACAATAGACTGATTTGGCTGCATCTAAATGTGGTGACATTCTCCACAGAGTCCTGGTACTTTGCCCAGAAATTCACCTACTGTGTCGAGCATCCGAGTCAACACAGCCATGTAAAAAAAAAAAGAAAAAAGATCTGGCAGTAAGTAAGAGTGGATATTTACTTCAGTGATGGCCTTTGTGTGCTCTGTGAGTCACACGCTGTGGGGGTCATATTCCTGAGCTTTTTTTGCTCTGGGGGACCAGGAGAGGAGAATAAATGAAGACTAATGACTACTGACAGAAATTCAGAAAACAAACATGGAAACCTTCTTGAATAATGCATTCTTATTGCCTATGTTTTCCGAGCACAAACACAGTTAAAATACACTCGTAAAATATTAAATAGCAGCGAAAACTGTTTTTTCCAGGAGTTCAACCCTTTTTCCTGATGCAGCCCATCCAGTCAATTTCGTTTCACTGGGGATTCTGCTTTTAACAAGGTCAAACTTCAGAGAAAATGTAGGTACCTTCATGCAACAAGACAGCTCCATGCAAAAGTTTAAGGAATATAGTTATAATCTGACTCATCCTCACCTCAGTTAGTCCTGACATTAGCAATTAAAGTCACGATGCATAGAATGACCTCATACAGTATTCACTTGAAATACAGTTTGAGTTTTGAAGATACGAAGGGATGAAATGTTGCTGTTTGACTTAAATTTTGGATGTTTTCACCAAGAACCGTGACCTTGGCTTTATTAGAGCAACTGCCTGACCTCCATAACTCAGCTTAGCTGTCCAATCAACCATCGCTGCATGAAAAGGTTTCAAGATTTCAACAAGAATCGATTTGGACTCAGCTGTCAATCATTCAGGCCAGAGCTCTCTCTCCGCTGATTTGATTTAATGCAACAGACAGCATGCAGTAGTATGTGTGTGTCTGTGTGTGTGTGTGTGTGTGTGTGTGTGTGTGTGTGTGTGTGTGAAATCATACTTATTTCATACACTGCAATAGATTTACTTTATAATAAAAATGCTTATTTCTGGAGGGATGCTGCTCAACTTATCTCCAATAAACAGGTTGTGTTTCATATTCATAACTTTTTGGCAAAATTATATTGAATGTACTTCATTAAACAGAGAAGGCAGTGCTAGTGGTGATGCATTACTCATAAGTCAGAGTCCTCAGTATTCAAATATGCTCACAGATGTGATGCGTGTTATAGCATTGCACACAAATTTAATGCAGAAACTCAACGGCCAGATTTTAGACCAAAAAACGGCCAATGTTTGTTTTCAACTGAGGGATGATGATCAGATGGTGTCCTTAAAAAAAGTGTGGCTACATGCCACAGCTTTCTGGAAGTAACTAAAAGATGTTATTATAACAACAAAAATATGGCCTGATCAGGTTTTTGCCTCCAGTCTGCTTAATACTGAATATCTGCTGATACAGATCTGATCTTTACTGTTTTATTTTCTCCTTTATTATTCTGTATTTTTTGCTTTGTATATAAACACAGTTGGCACAGTGTGCACAGCCTTTAGTTAATCTCTTTAAACAGATATCTGTGTATGTATACAGAATCAATGAGACAATGCTTTTGTATTCGAAGCATTGTGGTTTCCATTTGTAGTTTGAGAGGTATTGACCAATCATGTTTGAGCAGCAGGTAGAGTCCGTGTGGAGATGGAGCAATATGGCTTTATATTTAAATTATCTGCATTCATATGTAGATCAGGAATTGCCCCAACTTTTTAACTTAGACTAGTTGACTAGTCTAAAAGTAAGAAAACACTTCAAAAACAGTCAAGACTGGGCACACTTTAATCTATAAGGTTAAACACTGTCCAAAAGAATATTGGCTATATTAGGCTATATCACTATAACTATACCTCTACAGCTATAATCACTTATTAAAATAACCTTATCATATTTTAAATGCAGCTGAAATGCTAAATTTAATCAACTAGTGTCTCTAGTGCTGACTAGGACCCTACAATACAAGAGTAGCGACACACATTGGTCAAGCGGAAAGTTGGTCACGTGCTCTCTTGTGGCGGGACAGCGCGTTGCATATCCGACCAAGAACTGACTGAACTTCAGTATTGCTGCGTTGCTGCCGACCAGGAATTCTTGTGCGTTTCCAAAGTTAAGCACACCTAAAAGCCTAATCTACCATAATCTACCGTAATAGGAGCATCGGTGACCCGTTTACAGGAAAAACAAACAAACAGTTGTCTACCATAATGTTACTCTCTACATCTTGAAAAAAAACAACTTATAAGCATGACTTAATATGACCAAGACACCTAAAAGTAAAAACAAGGCCGTTTTCATCAACTTACAAGCAAGTGCGCGTCAGACATACTGTAAGTGAATGGGTCGGAAAGGTAATGCCCTCATGCCCCACTAGAGGGCGTGTGAGGCTTAACTTCAGCATACCACAGGAGTCAATGGAAGTGTCGTCACTCTGGTATTGTAGGGTCTTAGTGCTGACAAGTGAGGATAGCAACCTTAAATTGAGTGGTCGACTAATCGTGCACATCCCTAATTCAGATATCTCTTCACGGAGATTAGCCAAAATGAGCTACGTATGGAAGAGGAAGTCTTGGCCTGGATCTTTGCAGGCTACTCCGGAGTTGCTAAAATATCGGCTGTTGCCCCGGAGGCTTATCGTTGTAAGACAGATGGCCACTGGGTTCAGAGACTGGCCTAAATTTAAAGGAATAGTTTGACATTTTGGCAGTGACACTTCAGAGTTTCCCACAGAATTAGAGCCTCTGTGTGGTGGTAGCTGATGACGGTTGGTTCCTTTATTTCCTTGCCTGTGTGTTATATAGCAGTCTGTGTCCCCTGCCCTGCCTCCCACCCACAGCAGTTTGCAAAATGGTTGGTGAATGGTTGATTCACTGTGCTGACGTCCTGCCGCTCCATCTGTGCCCAGAGTACACTCCATGCTGCAAAAATGTGGAGCTATAAATAATTGAACTGTATATATATTCCAACAGCACATCTAATGAACGGTCCAGCTCTAAAAATAGAAAATCAAAACGTGGTGGCAGATGTTTTAATCGACATGTGTGGGAATCTCTGACACCTTAAAGCTTTTTTCAAGAGAGCTAGATGAGAAAATTGATACCACTCTCATGCCTGTACATTAAATAAAGGCTACACCCAGGCTGTGTCCTCATTTCCAGTTTTAAGCTAAGCTAACCAAGTTTAGCATCATATTCATTGGACAGATGTAAGCGTTGTACTGATATTCTCATCTATCTTGATGTAAAAAACAAAAACAAAACAACAAACAAAAAAGCAAATAGGCCTGTTTCCCAGCATGTTGAATCATTCCTCTGAGAAGACATATATAAAATTGGTGGGTGTTCTGATACATCCTTACTATATTACAATAATTCCATAGAAACCCATACTCACTGCTATGAAAGCTTTCTTTGCTCATTTTTCCTTCATCTTGCTGATACAGTGGTGTCCACACTGCTGGAAATAACAGATGATTTCTGAGGCGTGTCATCAGAGTGAGCAGGATGTCCCGAAGATGGAACTCCCCAGAGAATGGACGGGTTAGGTCAAGACAGGCCTCGTCTGCCTCCGCTGTCAGACTGCCAAGGTAAAGTTCATACAGGTCACTCAGCCAAGCCCTGTCACTTCCTGTTTTTAACTTAATCTTTTATTTTCCAGGAAGTTTGCTGAGCACTTGTGTTACTTTCCGGGGTGAAAAAGTAGAACATTTACTGTCTACTGTAACACAGAATGGCCATATTTGCAGGGGACTGACAGGACTGAAAATCAATAGTGGTTAGTCAACGATTACTTGACCACATGCTGAGATTTCTTAGTGTCAAACTCCTATTTTTTCCGAGAATATCAAGCCTCCTGATGTGCATCACCATCCAGTGTCATGTTTTCAGAGTAGAATGTATGCATGGACCTCCCACATCTTGCCCTTGATCCAATGAGAAAGTATTTATTCCATCCTTTCAAAAGTCTACACATCACTGAGATGTGAAGTTACTGGGGGAAGACTTCCCTGAGTTTACCTGTAAATATAACACTGATTTGGAGTCAGTTCAAAGGTGTCAGATTTGAAAGTTTAGGCCAGTAGAAATAAAATCCAAATATTGGCATTTTCAATGACTGGCCTGTAAAGGAAGCTGTTAAAGTAGGAAACTTACAAGCTTAATCACATTTTCAAACCAGACAGCATTACAGTATTCCAGTATTTTTTATTGTAAAGGTCTAATGATTGTTTTTGTCTATTACAGGCCAAAGTCTCTGGGTGGAGAGAATGTCAGTGTTAAAGGTTCTAACTTAAATTGATGCTGCTGCAGTTCCTACTGGTGACCGAGAGCGTTCAATAGATGTGATAGATGACTTATTGCCTCCTGAAGCGACTCTTGTGCAATTGGACAATGACTCTCGGGAGATGGAAGGTTACAGCTGCTGTGTCCCTCAGAGCGTCCCAATGACATCAGGCAGCTCTACTGGAACAATTTGGATTATGAGCCTCAAGGGCAGTGCTGCTATCGTTTCTTCCACTTAAAGGAACAGTTCAACATTTTGGGAAATGCAATAATTTTCTGTCTTTAGCTTAGCTGGAAATGGGGGATCAGCTAGATCTGGTGAAATGTTAAAAAAAAAAAAACCTGTCTACCTGCACTTTATAGCTTGCAGTGTTTTGCCTATAACTGCATCGGCCTAGCAGGAAAAAAAACTGCATTTTGTTGTCATTTAAACATGCGTGAAACATGATGACACAAGATGAAACGAGACGACGTGTCGGCCGTCTCTTTATTATGCCACTTTTTCTTTTGCTTTTTTATTTCTTTTTTCTTCATGGGGTGCCCAGTAGCTCAGTGGTTAGTGTGGGCATTTCATGTACAAAGGCATGGTCAAAAAAAGGCAAAATCCTCCCCAAAAAAAACAAAAAACCAAACCCTGTAGCTTTTTTTAACAAACCAAACAACAGCAGTATCATGCTGCTCCAGTGTTTGATTTTAGAGAGCATGCTGGCATTATGGAAACAAAAGAGGCATGAGGGGCATGACATATAACACACCAGCGTCGGCCTCAAGCGTGACATATAACATCGACAGCACTTTATAAACACACAATTGCATTAACATGGCAATAACAAACATTTACCGTCCCTGTTATATGGTGGCTGATCTCGTCCTCTGCTTGGAGGGTAAGGAGCTCCCTGAACTCATTGTCTTCCCAGTGTGCGGACATTTTTGGCATTTTCCTCTTTGGGTTAGCTGCTGCTACCTGCTTTTGACATCTTCCGGCAGTGGTCCATGGTCCCTCTCTGCTGTCTGTTTTACATAGATGTTGATTTGGTGCTGTTACATCCTCTGCCAACTTAAAGGTGAGACAACACTGCCCCCCCATTCCTTGATTGTACTTTATATACAGAACAGCGATGCAGAATAATGAAGTGAAATTCCCACCTTCAACAGGCAGTTTCAAAGGGAGAAATACTCCTGGCTCTTTAAGACTGATATTGGTGAGGTTAGAAATGCTGTAAAAAGAAATGTGTAAAAAGTTCTCGTTGCAAAGCCATATTTCATGCATGTTAGTGGAAGCTAATTTAATCAGTGGTAATAATAATATTGTGATGAAACTTGTGATTTACACTTCCACTAATTAACTGGGTTGATGTAACCCAGAATTAGCATAAACCAGTGACAGAATTGTTTTGTAAATTGCAGAACTGAAATAAAAAGCTCAACTTCTCCATCACTTCAGCTCAGCCATTTCTTTCTTCCTCAGCTTATCCTGTTACCTTTTTCTCTCTCCAAGCTGCTGCTCCTCCAGTGTTTTCTTTCATATCAGCTGACTGTATAATATGCCACCTCTTACCTGACACATCTGACCCCTTGTGAACCCTTGTCCCTGATGAAAGCTGTTACCTACTGTAGTGCACCACAGCTATATAATACTCAACTGCATCGCAATAGCAGAACTGCCCTCAAGGCAGCTGCTAGAGTCAAGGAGGCCTTATCTATTTATTTTTGATCAGTGGTTCCTCTTTGTGCATATTTGCTCATTTACCCTAAAAGAAAGAAGGATGTGAGTGTACTTTGTGATTCTTGTAGACTTCAGACAAATACTTTCTTCAGTATTTGCCAGGCCGGCGGCTGCTCAAGCTGCACTGATGTTGTTTCTGCCCTTTTACACAAATAAGGAAGAGGTGTGGAGCCACATTCAACAGCCAATTTAACACAATAATAAAGTTTTTACCAGCTTCTCATATGCCGCTGGTGTAATTAATGTGGATTAGAGAATTAAAAATGTGGAGGATTATGTTGTTTGTCTGTGTGAAACAGCAAGAGGGAAAAATATCCACAGCTTAGATATTGTATCTTACCTGAAGTTACAGCAGCTAAGATGGCCAAGAGGTCAGTGGTTGGAGGGCAACATTTCCTAATCAGCTTTGTCTGGAAGGTCAGGACTCTGCAACAACAACATGCTCTCCAACACATGTACTGCCGTCACTGTTCCTTGAGGAACCATACTGATTTTATAGGTTCATATCCATAATGAAAAAAGACAGCATCAAGGAACTGGAAGTCTTCTTGTAAGAAAAATTAAATGCGGCAGTACGTCTGCGATGCAAATAAGCTTTGGCACGTTGAATCCATCCCAAAATGTCAACATTGTTTGATAAACAACAATATAGGAGTGTGGCACAACATCAATTTTTTGCAGGGAATGTGCAAATGAGGTTCCGCTTCTATGACATTTTATTTTCTCCTCCCATATCTTCAAAAAACATTTTATGATATTTTCAGTGGCTCCTATAGATGTGTGTGTGTGTGTGTGTGTGTGTGTGTGTGTGTGTGGCTCATAGCTGGCCTCTGCTGGACACAGACGATTTATAACCATGTTGCTGAAGAGTTAAGTGTGTTTTCAGTTGCTGTATTAATCTAATAACAATAACCCTGCCAATGTGCAGGCTGGGGCTCATGCTTAACTCAGCTGGATGCCTCCATGGCTGTAACCGAGCTCTCCGTGGATACCACACAGTTCAGTGTAACACTGTAACAGCGCATCTAATGGTTTATGTTCTTTCCAATGTTTGCTCATGCTTCAATCCCTCCCCAGGGTCATTATGAGGTCTAATATCTGTGACAGCTGCAGAATAGGATTTAGAGCAGGGAGGAGGTCAGTTTTTTTTTCTCCAAGAATCAACATTACAAAGAAGCGGAGGCACATTAATATAGTAAAAAAAAATCCATTAAGATGTTCTCAGAGCATTAAGGAAGAAGGTTTCATTATTTCATTGAGTGTATGTACACATAAACAAAACAAGTTGAGTAGTAATTTTTGAGTAATGTGGCAAAAACTGATAAGCTGCCTGCATCCATTTTCTCTTTATTGACTGCTCACTGGGGCTAAGTGGTGTGATTAGAGGTGGATTTAGAAGTGTATATAATTGAACCATTTTTTTTTTTCATCATCTGGGAGAACAGTTTATAATTAATTCTGAATACTTCTCAATTAGACCTGCAATTAGCTATGCAATTACTTTATATAGCGCCACACAAAAGTGAATTACATAGACAGCCTGTGCTGCAGTTTGACACATTGTGTCAGCAGTTGCTGGTTACAGAGCTGTTGAAACATACAAGTGCTTAATATTTCAAAAATGTTTTGACATAAAAAAGGAAAATGTTGTGCTGCATGTGGGAGGTAAGGAGGAAAAAATTGTCGCTGTTGCTACCTAATTGTCTAAATGTCTGACTTGTCGCACCTGGTGCTCTGCCTGTGTTTCAGTGCCTGCCAATGGCACTCGCAGTCCAAACATGACTTAAAAAAAGAGACAAATAAAACACGAACACTGGCCACTGCCGCTCGCCTTGACTATGTCGGCCACTGTGACGCGGGAAGCACTTTAACAGCCCACTATTATCCATCTGTGCCTGCGGTGGCAGCCACGGCTGCAGACGCCCTCTATTCATCACCGCAGACAGGTTACAGATCTGCTGATTCGTAGAGCTGTGGGAGGGGGGGGGTATGTGTGTGAGGGTGAGCCTCTGATGGAGCGCGAGATGGAGCGGGACAGACGGTGGGGGCAACTGCAGTGCCTCTCCAGCCGCAGCAATTGACAGTTTCACCCATGCTGCTTGGAGATGCGTGATTTCTCTCAACTATAGTCGGGTTGTTGAGAGCCCCACGGACAGACCCCGATGATAATTTGACCTCTGGGACAAGCCCACTAACAGCTGGCATGGTGGGATGAGAATGTGATAGTCTTGCTGAGGGTTTTATCAGTTGGTTTATTAGATTTTTTGAAATATTGTTTAATATAACAGAGCTGCAAAATGATTTGAAAACACCCCCACATCAAATCTAAAAAACAAACTGTGGTAACTTTCTCTGAAACTGGTGAACACTTCTTATTAACTTATCGCCATGTTGTGAGTCTGTTCTTTTGCTGTTCTTAGTCATATTGTGATTCAGCTTCTCTACATTGGGTATGTTTACATGCACACCAATATTCCATCATTATTCTGAATATGACAAAATTCCAAATTTGATAGGGGTCATAGAAACAGCTCATTCCAATAGATATTCCAAACTGGGCCTTTCTCTGAATGTAGCATTAAGATGCGGGATATGCCGGTACTATTTAGGTTTTCATTGTATTCTTTGAACGTATACACAACACATTCTCACTCTGACCGAGTCACATATCGGCGTTTGGTCGTTTCCATGTCCAGATGTGAAAGGTACCCTGGGTGCTTTGGTTGTTGATGTTCTGGGACTCTTTGTGAAGTTCTGCCTGTTACATGCATTGTCTTCTTTCAAAATTGACTTTTTTTTTCCTTCAACAATGAATGCAGGTGGTTGGGTTTAGGCAACAAAAGCACATGGTTAGGTTTAGGAAGAAAAAACAGGTTTTGGCTTTATAATTTTACAGGATGTGAACACTGCTCTCCTGGGTGAAGGGTGGTGTTTGTTGGACCCACCCACCAACTCTAGAGTTTCGCCACCTTAACAGTTGTTCTTGTCCCGCCACGTTTCACCCTGACCCCTTGGGCACCGTTAAACTTTAACAGCAACTGGCCATGTATCATGCCAACGTTAAAGGATGGCTTTTTTCATCAGTGTCTGATGCCAGAAGTCGCTGCCCAAGCACCAGATTATGACGACATCAGAGTGAGACCATGTTGCACATTCAGAATAAATGTCTCAGTTCTTAAAGCAGTTTGTGCCACACAGCTTCTTGCCTGTTTACGGTCACCTCTGTGCATTACCATTAATTAGTTGTACACAGATCAGCTAGCTAACAGTTTGTAAGGCTGGCGTCGAGATTCATGCCCAAAAGAAAAGGCCAAGGAAAAGCATACCCAACTTTAATAGTACGAGGGCAGACTTGAACATCAACAGGTTTTTCGATATGCATAAATATCACAACACCAACCTTTTTAAAAAGGCGGGGCTGTGTTTGCATGGTTGATCAAGTCGGCCAACTTTAGGAAAACTTTAAAAAAATCAAACAAATGACAGTTGTTTTACTTTTACATATTTTGACATGATAAACGTCATGTGGAGTATGCACAGCTGAATATAAACAGAAATATTAGGGGAATATTGATTTTCATTTCTAATGTAAACAGCATAGTAGGACTATTGTCTTTTTTGGATTAAGGATAGTCATTGTAATTCTCTGTGTTAAGTGTGTTAAGCCACATACTTTTTTGTGCTGTATCACACACACAAAAAAAATGTATTAATAAAGTTTCACCTTGAAATAAACTACACAAGGAAGGAAAATTAATTAGTCACAGTGGGCAGTGTTGGAGGAAATAGAGAAAGCATCACGTTTGATGAAGAGACTGTAGTAAGAGGACCGTCACATCGTTTAGCCTGCGTTCAAATTTTCGCCATTCACAACTCTCCAAACATTGCTGACAGCCCGCCATGTCGAGGGAGGCCCGAGACGCCAATGTGCCTCTGAGTCTGATCAAAGGGCTTGTTACAAATTTATTCACGCCCCATGGTCACTTTGTTACCAAGCCAATTATATCACAGCTAAATGTTTAGTCAATCAGAGGGGAGGGAAATGGTGCCCTCAACTCATTCGAGTGCCTGGCTTCATTTCACTTCACATCAGCCAGTATCACATCACTATGGAGGAGCGGTGCAATTGCTAAATCATCTGCTCATAATCTTTCCCCAACTTGAATTAAGTGGTGTGAGCATATGGTGCTATTCACGATGACAAATGTAATACCAGTGACAATGAAACTAATTGAAATGTGCGGTCGTGGTGTGAAGTCTCATAGTTAATTTGCATATTTACTAAAGCAATGTTGATTGGTAGTTGTGGGTGTGATTTTATTAGTTAAATCAGAGCCTACAGTGTTGATTGACTTCCAGGTGTTCATTAAAAAAAGGCTTATCTATTTATGAATGGTAGAGTATGAAACAGATGAGGTGATGATGGCGGGGAAGTCACACACCGGCAACATCTTGTCAGATTTTATAAAGCCCTTAAAAAATACAACCCTCACAGTGAGCTAATGCTGTACCGTATATCTGTGTGGTTACTATAGAAACTACTAACAAACCCATGTTTCCACTCTTCCTTTTGGATAACTCACAGGAGGTAGGCTAATTGTGATTATACATGGCAGTTGTTCAGTTGAAAATCCCATACAGGTGCACAAACAACTTAAGATGCTAACACACTTTCTCAGTATTAACATAATGTTTGCAGGAAAATACACTGCTTAACAACTCATTATGGAAATGGCAAGAAGAAATTTGAGAAATGACTCAAATAAAATTCACCAGCATTAAACCACCCTTTCAGAAATATGACTGAGAAATAGGAGGTTTATTGTTTGTGGTAATAGTGAGGAAGTGGTGATTCATTTTTACATAACAAATGTATTTTGAAAAACCCCCAAAAACAAACAAAAAGCAATAATGACTACTTTTGTGTGAGACTTTCCTCACTTAATTGGCAAATGCATATTAGAGCCGTCTAATCCAGGCATGGTGCCATTTTATATAATGCTGTCTGAAATGTATTTTTTTGCTAAATTAAATTGCTTAACAACTTGCCAAGAATTGGCAGTCTCGCTGATATAAAGTGAACTTATCTACGTGAGTGAGTGATGTTAAATTGGGACACGCTCATAGAGCTGACAGGCGTGCTGGCTTGTCCTAAGGCAGAGTTTCCACACCATTTAAAATGAGAGAAATGACATGCCTGTGCTTCAGGAAAACGTATCAATAGCTTGGTAAACAATGAAACAAGTCTGTCACAAAGTTTGACACGGTTGAATCCAAATGGAAAAGGTTTGTACAGTCTTTGCCATCAGTTGGAAGATGCCCAAGTGTTTTAATGTTACCCTGTTCTCAACCTGCACAAACAATGGTTTAGGACGATTAGCAGTTGCCTCTATGCCACAAAATCACTCTCAGATTTCTCCTTCAAACAGGAGTCCCCTAATATTTGTCCAGATGTTAAATATCTCTTAACAAAATCTTATGGAGCCCACCAATGAATCGATTATGAGACTATGGATCCTTAGACCTGATTGCCTTAGACTGTAGACACTAGACAGGCTCATTCAGAGGGCCAGCTGGCCAGTTTTTCACTTTGTTCAAATTAATTTGTAAATCATGCTCTCTATCGTATCGAGACTATCTCTCCACACAGTTACATATTCCATATGTACGGGGACTGATCCCACTGGGACAGTTGACGTGGATATTTCTTTAAGACACACCACTGCGTGGCCCATGCGTGGGCTTAAAAGCCCCAGGTGCGCATGTAATCACTGATTCATTGATTTCCACTCTGGCAGTAGGAGACGTGAGAGCATACGTTGTTGAAAAGGGAGATTAGCGTAGATCCACTTACCGGTTGTGTGAGCAGAGAGTCGGTCTCCGGGCCCCTCTCGGGATTGCTGGTCTGCCTTTGTTCTTTATTCATTCATCTTTATTTACTCTTATCCTTCATTTGGAAAAGTAACTTGGCGTAAAAGGGGTACTCTAATGCGTATTGCACGATCCGCTCTGCTAACGCGCACAGGTATAGTCCACCACCGAAGCTGACTTGGTCGGCGGGTGTGGTGTGGCATCCCTCTCTGCCCGGTGTCGTTCGGGAGTGTCGCGAGGTGTAACGCTGGGTGTCCAGCTAACGCACCTGCGTGTCCTCCTGTGCGTGTACAGCAAACACTGACACACATTATCTGCTGTCGAAGTCGGTGGGAATAGCGCGGAGGCTCGCTGCTGTGTCCACAAACCACCGTAGCAACAGTTAGCTGCCGTTGCTACAAACATAAGGCACAACGTGCAAGGGCACTTCCTGGTTAGCACGGTACGTCCGTATGGCATGCCGGGAGGGACCTCCGTGCAGGGGCTGCAATGCGCAAATGCCTGCAGAGGATGGCCATGATTATTGTGTGATTTGTTTGGGCAGTGATCATGCACTCATGGCAAGGGATGACCCATCCTCATGTATATGCTGTTACCCACACCTGCTTATGGACTGCAGTCGGCTAAGCGTCCTAGGACTGCGGCTCCAGCAGGGCAGAGTGCAGCTGGCAAAGGTGCCCCTTCACCCTCCAATACTGTGATTAAATCAATCAGACATGAGCGATTTGTGTCACATGGGCTGCAGGCGTCAACTAGCAAGCCTCCCGCCCCTGGACCCTCCACCATGATATCAGTTGGGGCCGATAGGGGCTGCCAATCTGACTCAGAGTCAGATAGGGAGATTGATATTATTAACCTGGAGCCCTCAGACGATGATGTGTTCCCCTCGGAGCAAGGGGAGACAGTCATAGACGAACGTGAGCAGCAGCCCCCTCTCCTTCAGGAGATTGTGAGTAGGGCAGCTGCTGCGTTGAATATTGAATTGCCATCTGATCAGGGGCCTGCCCCCTCCCGTTTTGATGATGAAGCGGGGGGAAGGTCCACACGCTTCCTGGTGCCCCTCCTCTCAGACTTTGAGGACGTGCTCCGGAAGCAGTTTCGGACACCATCAGGTCGCTGGTTTAGGCTCTGTAGATGCCTAGCGGTGGTTCACGATAGGCTGTGGGCCGTTACCTCCGGTGGACCAGGTTTTGGCGGCCTTGGTGTCTCCATCTCAGTCAGTTCTTGGGACAGGTGGCTGCCCCAGTAAAAACTGCAAAATGATGGACGCCTTGCTCACCAAAATGCACAGTGCTATGGCGGTCCAGACCCAGCTGGCCAATACAGGGGCCATATTATCCCTGTACCAACGCCATCTGACTCAGCAGCTGAAGGAGGGGTGCAGTGATGACCTGCTGATGGAGCTGCAGCAGGTCTCGTCACTTCTCTCTAAGCTGATGAGGGAGCAGGCAGAGGCGGCTGGTAAAGCCATGTCGGGACTCTGGACAGTTAGACGCCACCTATGGCTGTTGCAGTCCATGCTGCAGCCGGAGGATAGAGCTTGTCTACTCAAGCTGGCCGTAGAGCCAGTGGCAATGTGGATGCTGGATGCGTCTAGGATGCTTCAGCAGGCGCAGGAAGCTCGCCGCTGTGCTTGAGAGGTGTCTGGTGCTCTAAGGCGGAGCCAGGACTAGCGCCGGCCTCAGCCGCAGCAGCCTGAGCCTCTTCAGTCTAACTGGAGTCAGGGGGATCTGAGGGGCCGGCTGGATGCATCCAGACGGGGCAAGTCTAAGAGAGGCAGACGAGGCAGTGGTGGCCACGGGCCACACCAGCCCTCACCTCAGTCCTGACGCAACGCCATCCCAAGTCGGACCCTGTCCTCAGGGGGTTCGTGCGGCATGGGAAGCTCTGAGGGCAGACCCCTGGGTTGTTTCTACAATGACCCAGGGGTACCACTTACAGTCGGCTGCATTCTCGATCATTGCAGACCTGCAGCACAGAGAGGCTCTGCATTCAGAGATCTCCGCTCTCCTCGAGAAGAGGGCTATCAGGGAGGTGGGGAGGGAGAACCAGCGGGCGGGGTTTTATTCCTGCTATTTCCTTGTCCCGGAACGGGACGGTACCCTCCGGCCGGGGAGATGCCAAAGGGGAGGACACAGAGCCTTCAGGTTCTGTGTCCTCCCCTTCGGCGTCTCTCTGACGCTGACACAGGGGAGGAAGGAATCCCCCAGGATCTGCCTCTCTCATTTTCAACTGGGAGCCAAGGTTACCTGGAAGCTTTGTCTTCGCCCTCTTCTGCACATGCGCCCAGTACAGAGGTCTCTCTTTTTCTGGGGGCTATGCCCACAGAGGCACCTACAAGCCACAGTGTGGGTCACCAGAGGGCTGCGTGTACTCAGGGCCATGCATGTGCACCTGTTCTCCAGGGGTGGCCCGACCCCAGGGGAACGGCGACTGCACCTGGAGGTGGTCGAGGAAATCTGATGTCATTTCGTCAGGGCAGTGGCCGTTCTGTTCGCATCCAGGAACAAAGCGCACTGCCCGCTGTTCTTTCCATGGGGAGAGACGACCCCCCGCTGGGCGTTGTTGCCCTGGCGCACCAATGGCCTCCGTGGCTGCTGTATGCCTTTTCCCCATTCAGTCTCCTTCCAACCCTGCTGCTGAGGGTCCAGGTGGAGGAGGTGAGGCTGACCTTGGTACCCTTAGGAGTATGGTGGCAGCAAGCAAGGCCACTCGTGTTGGGGGTAACAGGTTGGCTGATGGTGACTGCAGCCTCATCTCACAGTTTCTGAAAGGCGCTGTGAGGCTTGCTCCATGCAGCAGAAGGTTGGCTGTCCCAACATGGGACCTCGACCTGGTGCTGGCTGCCTTACAACGGGAACCCTTCGAGCCCCTGGTGTCAGCGGACATGAAGTGGTTGTCACTCAAGGCTGTGTTCCTCATACCGATTTTCACTATGCCCCTGTGCCGATGAGCCAGGGAGATGTCTTATTATTTTCTTGTCAGTTGGCCTAGCAGAGGGCAGGCCATCTGAGCGGCCTCCATACATGTACACCTGACCCTTGCGTCTTGCGGGGTCGGTCATGCTTGTGGCTGCGTCTGGCGCCTCAGCAGGGGGCAGTGACACGCAGCGGGTGGCGGTGTCAAGAGCCTGTGTATGTGTATTCTGTATATTTGTATATAGCATTTTACTGGGTGTTTTGTATTCACACGCACTGTTTTAGAGCACTCTGGTGGCAGTGACGTCTCATTCGATTACCAGGTTCAGGGATCCTGGGGTGAACTTGAGGGGGTGCATCTGCTCTGTCTCCTCAGTCTCCTGCGGTGTGTCTTACAGGGTCCCCGTACATATGGAATATGTAACTGTGTGGAGAGATAGTCTTGATACGATAGAGAACGTGCGGTTATGTTGTAACCTTGGTTCTCTGAGTGAAGAGACTATTTCTCCAGGGCAAGGCCGCTCGGAAACCGTTCCAATCAATGTTAATCAGTGATTACATGCGCACCTGGGGCTTTTAAGCCCGCGCATGGGCCACGTAGTGGTGTATCTTAAAGAAATATCCACGTCAACTGTCCCACTGGGATCAGTCCCCATACATATGGAATATGTAACTGTGTGGAGAGATAGTCTCTTCACTGAGAGAACCAAGGTTACAACGTAACCGCACATTTTTAATTACTGTTAATTTTACTATAAAACCTTTTTTCCTTACCATATTGTTGCTGTGTCTCTCATAACCTAAATGTAAGGGCCAAATTTTAGTACATAGACATTCTGGAAATTGAAGCAGAAGCCAGTCTGAGAGATCACTGGACACAGAAAAGGTCAGTCAACCCTGCATTACAAAATAACTTTTGGAACGAGATGAAAACAGCGGACTGATGATACACGACAGCGTATCAGAGAATGGATTTTCCCTTTGAAAGCTCTGCCTCTCTCCTCCACATGCTGAACACAAGTGACATCTGGGTTGCGGTGGTTTATGGCCTGAAATAATTATTGTAACTGACATTGCAAATCACATCCCAACACAGCGTGGTTTTCTGTGTACCGATGCAGCTGTTGTGAAAATATTTTCGGGGTCAGGGAAAGGCCTTGCATGAAATTTCAAATAACCACCTGCAAACTGTGCTTTTGTATCCTTGGGGAGGAAAAGTGGCTACGGAAGCTCATTTCTGCCTTGAACAGAGGAAAATAGAAAATGATAATGACCATGATAATGAGTCATGGCACATCACAATTATGAGATCACACAGTCAGTCAGTAATTTCACTAATTATATGTAAGTAAAAACCATGACACAGTAATTAGATATTCTAACTTACTAAGTGAAAATTATGAGATACTGAATTGAATTTACAAGATTCTAGGTCAAAATTTGGAATTGCTTAATCATACCAATGAGATTTGATTAAGTCAAAACTAGAAGATACTGAATGAATTTTTGACTTCAAAAATCAATTTTGACCTAGCAGGTCAAAATTTAGCTGTGAGCCAAAGATTTTTTGTACTTTTTGCAATAAAACGTGTAAAAAAAGACTCCCGCACACTGTCTAACTCTAAATAATAGCCCCTTTTACACTGCTAGATTTTCCATGAATGTTGGGCCATTTTGCCGGCAAACTGCAAGCGTTTAGTCACACAGAGCCGGATCGGCGAGTTGATCCGAGGTGCCCAATTTTCCGCCTCGTAGGGCAGTCATATTGGCGGAACCCTTTTAGTTTAAACAGACCGAGGTGGCCTTCCACCACGGGAGGGGCTGTTGAAGACTTGTGGGAAGAGCTGTTGATGACGCCGCACGTGTGACCCACTGGCAGTGGATAAACAGGAGGGAAACGCAAACCTGACAGACACTGTAAAGATGAGCAACTGAGGAGACAAGGAATTGCGCGCCCTCCTTGCCCTCGCAAACGAAGAGGCCATTAACTGTCACATGACGGGGACGGTGAAGGACGGGCCGACTTATGAGAGAATCGCTGAAGGACTGACCAGCCGCGGCTTCCCTCTCACGTCACTGTTTACGTCACACGCTGAGCTACACGTTTTGTTACTTGCTCACGTCCCCCATTGCCCTGAAAAAGGCACATTCTGTATTAACAAAAGTAGGCAGACAGCATTTTGCTGCAATTTTGTTTTTACACTGCCAATGCTGAAAAAAGACTGATTGGGCTATCCTGCAATTTTGCATAATTCCTATCTAAAATGGGCTAATGATTTTAATGCTGCTTTTTGGAATAAAAAAAATATTGGATAGTGAGCCATATTTGTTGACATCTTTCTAACTTTTTGCATTCAAAAAAAAAAAAATTGTGAAGTTGAGCTCAGACTACAGGAGTTTTAAAATACTAACATTATACAGTAATTTTGAAATCTGGTTAAATCATGCACTTAAGGAAAAACTTTGCAGATGTTTTTCTCTATAATCTCAAATATGCAAACAGTATGAGATTTGGAAAAAAATGGCACATTACACTACAGGATATTATTGAGTTTATCATGCCAGAGGGAGCATGAATGAACCATCTCACGTGATCTCATGGGGAAACAGATGTAAAGGCTGATGTGGGACAATTTGTTGTAGGTTAGGGTGACCATATTTTGATTTCCAAAAAAGAGGACACTCGCCCGGCCACGACATAGCCTACTTAAATGATACTCGCAGTTTACTCAAAGATGCCTTATAATTTTAATATATTTAAAATTTATATGCATGGATAGAAAATTCAGTTATATTACAAAATAATATCTCTCAAAGACAGAAATTCAGATAGACCCCAATAGGGGACACATACACACACTAGAGTGTGGCGATCCGAGCCTGACACTACCCGACGGGTCGGGCCGGGTTTGGTCAGAAATGTAGCTATATATTGTATTCCAGCTCGGGTTGGATTCGGTCAGCTTTCAGTGAAAATGTAGTGTAAAAATAAATAAAATCCTATTGTCTGTCCTGTTTATTGCTTGGGCACTGTTATTTACGTGACAACACCTGAACATAACACACACAGACACACATTGGCTGTTTGTTTCTACCTCTCCCCTCTCTGGAAGTCTCGGACCTCCAGCCGCCCGCCTCCGCCTTGATTAAACACTGAAAAAAAAATAAAAGAGGGAGACAGGTTTTTCCTATTTTATCTTATTTTGTTTTATTTCTCCCTCTCCTCTCGCTAGAAGCGTCGGACCTCCCGCCTCCCACTCCCGTCTCAAACACGGAGGTCTCCCTCTCCACAGCTGAGCACCCACGGCACACGCCCGGCCTGTTAAATAGCCTGTAACCACTGTGTGACACAAACTCAGTGCTTTGGTCATTAAATAATGTCAGGCTCGGTTCGGGTTCGGACAGAAATATGCTGCCCGTGCCGCACTCTAACACACGGAAAACCGGACATTATCATCAGTTTATAAAAAAACCCCGGACGCCCCAGACGGGACGTGAAAAGTGGACATGTCCAGGCAAAAGAGGACGTTTGGTCAGCCTATTGTAGGTTAATAAGCTTGGAAGCGAGAAAAACAAAAGCAGAGGGATAAACCAGTCTGGATGAGAAAATGTTTGGTGCAATTTTGACTGTCAGTTTTGTTATCAATCAACAGTAATATGCTAACTAACATTAGCCTTGAGGGCTGGGATGTTTATTTTTACTTGGCAACACCGTCAGCTGCTCCGTACCCACGTAATTGTTATCATAAAAAATGCATGTTTAATATAATCAGGGTAGCCAAAATGAGTCTACCAGGATTTCAGGAGGTTTAAGACTGGATCTGTAAACCCATCACATTACCAGATAATCTAAACTGAACGTTGGTAGAGACCAACGTCCCACACTGGATTTCTCCTCCGATTGTCAGGAGGGAAGAGTCGGGGATAAACTGACCCAAAATTCCTGTAGGCCTGGCCTGGATTAAGTCAAAACTGTAAAATAGAAAGGCAAACGTTTTCACTCAGTAAATGTTACCATTTTTATTACCACTTCAGTAGTAAAAAGAAATGGTCACAGTCTTCCATGATTTTGGCTTAATATCTCGTAATTATGACTTACTGAGTCAAAATTTGGACTTGACATTTCTTTTCTTGGTAGAAAGAGGCTTCCACACTTCAGTGACATTTCTTTGTTCCCCTTTCCCTTTAAGTGATGTTCACCTTTAATCTCATCTCTTACCTCCCGTTGTCATCAACACAAAGACAGGAATAGGAACAACTGCAAATGGTAAGAGGCTTAATTAAAAATTAAATCTAATCTTGCAGTTTAGCCACACGATGTGCTTCATGAGAACAGCTTTATTATTAACATTTCATGTTTCCTCTGGTTTTCAAGCTGTAGAAAATTAGTGCTTGCCAGAGGCCATAGACAGCCCAGTTTCATGGCACTGGTCAGGGCCAAAGGGAGCGCATCGAACAACTGAATTTTCTTCAATATGGATTAAATTCAGCAGGGGGAAAGGTTTTTTTAATTTATTTTTTTATATCCACATCCGGCAATGTGTCTGTAGTATGGTGCAGCATGCTTAGACCTAATCAATGCCCCATATCCAGTGCTATCCAGGGCCACCATGTGCTGAGCTCAGAGCATCTGGCACAACGCGTAGAACACACAGCTGCCTGGCTGGCATCAGAGGAAAAGTCCAGAGCATTGAGTGTACTTTGGAGAGAGCCCAATTCCAGCATCAGATTTCAGATGTGTGCCATTTGACTGATTACATCTGAGAAGAGGATTAAACTGTGATTTTTATATAACACTTTTCTCGTGGCTTAGCATTTCCGAGTAAGACACAATCATTTCTCTGAGAGCAGAGTTAATAACTTGCAGTTTCTTTCAAGCCACAGAACTGTGCTGATGAATAATGGCTTGAAAGGTTCACAGTGGAAGATTACAAACAGCCCCACAGTCATCATCGCTGGTGTCCTGCAAAAAACTGATATCTCGAAATTTTTTGGCAGTTTATTTTCTTTTTATTGCATTCGACAGCTGACATTATCTTCCATGTGCAGAAAAAGGCTTCATAATGTTGGAGCCGAGCCAAACGATTGATGGGCTAAATCAATCTCTCTTTTTTTTCATGAAAAAGTTAACTTTCTTGAGAAGGGAGGTTTCTATATGACACTGATGACATGCAGTCACCGAGAGGAAAGCAATATTGCTGTGATATTATCCAGAACCAGATGGAAGGATAACATATGCTGATTGCACCTGCCAAGCAGGTCACAGTTGGAGAAAAGTAGAAAATAATATCCCAGTTAACATGAAAATGAAAAATGACAATGGGCTGATGAAAACAAATACATGCAGTAGCTGATGATATAAAACAATGGGACAGAACAAATTGCAGTGAAGATTTAACGATACAAGTTTTTTATTGCATCCAGCTGCCTTTAAATAGTATCATTTCATTTACTGTTAAATAAAACACAATAAGGCATTGATTTAATAGCTTTTTAATTAAAACTAAAATGCCAACCATTACTGAGTGTGAGCTCATTTTGTTCTGCTGGGCAAAATAATATCTCTTGAGTGCAACACGCTCACACAGACACTAATGTGTATGAAACTACATGTTGGTGTACACACTAATCTCAGTACCTTCATGTGTGTGTATTAGCCTGATAAACCCTCCAGCAGAGTAGTTGTGCTCCTCTATAAGTGGAAATGAAGCAATTATGGTGCAGAAGTGACAGTTTGAATCACTTCTTTATCTTTTTTCTTTTTTTTACACTAAAATTATTTTACAAGCTTGTTATAATTGTTTAACTTTAGTTATGCAAAACCAGTAGTATCCAGGGTAACACAAATATAATCTTTAGTTTAGTTTAAGTTAATAATACAAAAAGCAAATAGTTTTTAACCAAGAAAAAACCTACTGCACTGCATTTAAGGGCAGTTTATATCTACAGTACTATAAAGGGTGCAGAAATACATGCAGTCATGTGAGAAATATGGATATGTATATAATAACACCGGGAGCAAATTCTATTCATGTGAGACACTGTAATGAGCCCACTATTGGGTGTCAAAGTGACAGGGTGGTTGAAAGGTCAGCTCTCCCAGTCACTTAGCTCATGGACCTGTCTTCAGCCTGCCAACATTCAATTATACAGCCAGGGACCGGACATGACAAGTGTTCACACCTGTCGCCGCCCAGATCCAGGTCCAGGTTCTTTAATGACCACACAGCCGGGCTCCAGGAATCTGCTTTCAGCTGTGCAGCGAGGGTTCCAACTCTACAGATGATTCCCACTGATAATGACTGGAAACCTGATTTGTTTTCCCTCAGTGTGCCTTAATTAGAGAGGCCGATATTTTCAGAATAAACCCATTCAACCTGGAGACTAAATAATGGGCCTTTGGTCATTTTCCTGGGCTTCGAGCTTCACGGGGCCACCTCAGTGCATCAGAAAATCCTACATGATTGCAGTGTGAATCATTAATGTTTCCAACACTGCTTGTTTACTTTTGCAAACACTAGTGAAACAGTCCTATGTTCGTGTTCTTAATCATGAATTTGACGGTTATGCATAGAACTAAGTGATTTTCAACCAGTGTGGGTAGTATGTGTAATTGAACTGTAGTAAACTTCCCTCCATCTTGACGGTGCCCAAATCTTCCTTGTCATTTGCCAGCAAAAATCTGCGGATTTTCACTGGCTCTTGGGCTGTTGTTTGAACTACAGATTGAACATCCCCATTTTTGTTTATCTGGTTCTACCACAGAAACAAAGAGCTGATCGAGAGAGAGACCTGCTCCTCTCTTTCTGTGTCTCTCAAACTTAGACCAAACTGAGATCAAACAACAAAACTAGGCAGTGACGATCAAATAAACCAAGATTCTGTTACTGTATTGCTTATTTCTCCCCTAAAATATCTTCAGAAACATATTTTGGTGCACTGTTTGGCTGTGATATGAGACAGGAAGCAGGCGCTATACTGGTTTCTGTATTGTGAAAAACGGAGGCTGAAAAAACTGAGATCACACAGTAAAATGAGGCAGTGCTGATCAAATATAAACCATGGCTCTGTTGCTGCTTGCCTTTTTCTTGCCCTTTCCCAGGTGTTTTCAGAAACATATTTCAGCTCACTGTTTAACGCAGGGGTAGACAACCTGCCGCTCTGGAGCCATATGCTATGCAGCTCTTTAAGCCCTACCCAGTGGCTCTCTGTGGCTTCAACAGTAAAAAATAAGTAAATAAAATAATCACGTGAAATTGAATAACAGTAATTCTTTTTATTTGTTTTTTTTAGCATTTAGATTTTTACTGATCATTGTTGTAGGCCTTAAGAAATTCTTACATTCTCCAGTTGTAATAATGTGTCGCCTTTGCACTGAATTAAAAGAAAAAAAAAGTTTTGACATTTCGTCAACTAAAATGTGCATCATACATCTACGGCCTGGCAACTTTTCCTCTAAATTTTGCCAAACCTCAACAGCGGTGGCTAATTTTGAGCCTCCCTGGATAGGCTAGCAATGGATTCCAAATCCATAAAAGTAGAAGAATTTGATAGTGAGTGGGCAGATTTGTTTGCTTTCACCACCAATGCTGCAAAGTTCAAGTACCAAAAAATCATGAGTAGCCCACTGCAGAAGAGCCATCTTGCGTTAAAACATATTTTTGAATGCAAAATGAGACCTCTTTTTAATGTCAATAGGCTAATTTAGACTCAATACACAGTGTTATCATAAAATACCATACCATAAAGTTGCCTCTCCAGTCCAATGTTTTAAATTAGTTTTGGTCAAAAATGGCTCTTTTAATAGTTAAGGCTGATGACCCCTGGTTTAACAGTAATACTAGATCATTTGTTAATTGATGGCTGAGCAACTGGCATAACTTCACACACCAGTGGGAGCATTTATTGGTCTGATGCGGTGCAGAGCATTATTGTGGTTGTAGATTTTCAATCTCTTGAGCAAAAGCCAGCACTGTAGCCCCTTTTCTCTTTTTTCTCTGGTCATGTAGCACCAATTTCAAAAGTATTTCTTCTGCATAAACAGCCCAGTTTTATGAAAAGACCATCTTTCCATCCGTGAAATGCTTCTTTAAACTGTGAACAACCTCACAAAGAAATGGGACAGTACTGTGCGTAATAGTTGTATATTGGTGAGAAAAGTAGAGAAGAACATTGTCTGCAAACCTCGAAAGCTGGCTAGTAGCTTAGCATGGCTAGCCTAGTAACAGTTATATAAAAATAACAGATTCTAAGCAGTACTACATTGAACATAAATTGGCACAGTGTAAAATGTGATAGTTGTACGTTAACTACTTAGCCAGTGTTTCATCAGGTAAAACAGGTGATGTGAGTGGTTAGCCTGGCAACACGATTAACAGATTTTAAGCAGCAGTTTATTAAAGGTGACTAATTATGTCATAAAAATCCTAACAAAAAGTGGGACAGTGTGTTGTGTGTAATGGCTCTAAATGGGCAATGTGGTCATTTTTCAGAAAGAGGCCTTTACAAAAGCCAACACACAGGAGCCTGTGATGAAAATGAAAAAAGATGAAAGGCGATAGGCCTCGGCTAGCCTCCGACATGTCAGCAGCACTCACAATCACCATTTATGGGGCTCTCTGTTTCAGCTCCGTTTTGGAAGTTTCGTTCCGTTTCTAAAGGGCAGGGATGACATCAAACCCACGGGGAGGAAGCCATTTAGCTATCCTGCGACAGATAGGGGGATTAAAATTTGACAGAAGGGCCGATTCGAATGACAGATAAGGGGAGGAACAATAGCGTAATGTGTGCTGTCAAGCAGAGGATATTTGAAAGGGAATCAGACCCTGGCTGTCAAGAAAGGTTTTCCTTTTCTCTTTGAAAGCCTTTTTTCAGACACCTGAATGGTCTGATTCCTGCTGAAATTTTAAGGTAGGGGCTGCACTGTCTATCTGCTTCTCTCACACCAAGATGCAACTGATTAGTTTATTTCTCCTAAGGTCAGTGTCTTTTTTCCCCCTCACTGTCTTACAGGGATTTCATAAGGATTTCACTGTCAATAAGAAAATGTCAGTACATTAATATACCTTATACAACAATAAAACAATTTAATATGAAACGATACAATTACAAATTACAGTTTTCATTGTCTTTCAAGTGAATAAATCAAAATTCTCCCTAGCAACAGCTTCTAGCACAGAATCTTTGCAAAGCCTCACTACCCTGACTGAAAAACACCATAAATAGCTGCATGTAAGATAAATTTAAATTCAAATTAATGCAGAGTCACATTTCCATTTCAGTTCAGTCTATATAGCAGAAATATTTGCTCATCTCAAAACCTTGAGTCTATGTAACTTTCCATGTAGTAAATACTGTCAGCATTCATTATATGTGCTTGTGGATAACAGAACTGAATTCCCAATATGCCTTACTCAATTCATAAATATTGAAATGTGAGGATATTCATTTGCCTTCATACAAATGCAATAATGTCCAATCTGCTTGTGCTGTTTGTCCAACAAACAGGGAGAAAGGAGACATAATTAGACCCCAGAGAAACAGTGCTGCTGCCGTTGGTACATTTCTTTAGCCTTCCCACCCCATCCACACCTGCTGCATTGTTACGACAGCCTATGAAACACTAAGTTTGTGTTCTTTCCTTTGTGTGGAGTTCAGCAGATCGGTCCTACTGAATGACCGGCGCTGATGATAGCAGTCATGGTGATTAGCTTGAATATCAGGCTGCGTTGGGGAACAGATGGACAGAAATCACCAGCTCAATGTTGTGCAGCCGAACAAATGTGGGCTTTTGGCAGGAGGACCATTGTTGTTGCTCAATTTTCACGGTCCAGACGTTCACGCAGGTTCACCAAGAGAGAAAGGATTTTCTTTTTTTCACTAGAGCAGACATCATTTTTCCTCAGCTAATGAGCGGCAAACCCCCACACCACCTCGTCTTCAACCTAAAGTCTTTGTTGAAAAATAATCGGGATGATTAATGTTGGAAATGGAGCCGCTGAGTTTCAGCTCGTCTGATAACCTTCCCCTGATTCAGCTCAGACCCAATTGTCTCGTCATACTACCATGCAGCATTTTCAATGAAATTGCCAACAATGAGCGGGCTCCTCCATCTTATGTGGAAAAAGGTCATTTACTTGCATCTCGGAAGGAGCGTAGGGCCAGGTGCTTTAAATTCTCTTGAGATGATAGCTACATTTTCTGTCTTCAGTAACAATCAGACATCCTCACTCAAACACTGATATCCCTTTATGTAGGGCTCTTCACTTCCTTTTAGGCGAAATTAAAGTTGCACGTCATTGTGGCACAGAAAATTTACATGAAAGTATAAAAAAGAATACAGTTTTAGATGAACATATGCTGCTACAGGGCTGGTGAAACAGAGTGGTTTTTTAATGCGCAAACTGTGCAACAGATGCCTGTATTGACCCTTTAGAAGTTAACTGAAAGAGTTGTAGTTTTCGTACTTCTGTTAGCTTGATAAACGCATGAAATACAGCATTGCACCACACTCTCGGAGTGCAGAGCATATGGGCACAGATGGAGCAGTAGAATGCCAGGCACAGTGAAAGTGAAACCTAAAGTTAACCCTTTATTATGTTTGGTCTAAAAGTTTGCTTACTGCTTCTCTCATCCATCAATCTGATCTAATCAGCTTTCATCAGATTGACTGACCAATAATCCACCCCATGACTCAAACTTCTCAGACTGCTGGTGAGGAAAAAAAGAACTCATGCTGTGGTCATGGACCTACAAAAACTTCCAGGGGGCACAGAATGATACAAAGGGGCACACAAAAAAAGACAGCTCCCCCCACCCCTGTTGCCCACTACCACCACCGTGGTTCTTATTTTACAGTATTTTACAGTACAGAGTACTTACTGTTGTAATCAAAATCACAATCTGAAGCTCAATTCTAAGGCTGTTCTGCGTATAGTTTTCTAATAAGTATAGCAACTTCTGATCGGCCCATATCCATTTTTAGCATAAAATAACAAATTCTGATTAAAGCTCCAGTAGGCAACATTGTTTTGGTATAATTAAGTAAAAATTTTATAATATCCTCTAAGCATAATGTAAATCAAGTGGTCTGAGACAAACAATAGGTTTCTGCACCTCACCATGGCTCTGTGTTCAGCCTCTAAAGAATCAGTATCGTGCCGATGTGCATCAACCAATCAAAGGTCAGCTCAGACCACTGCGTTCCTATTGGCTGTTCTACTGCATATGTGCGTTCCCATGCCGCCGGCAGAAGGGGAGAGCATGCGGCAATGGCGAACAGTGCACCAGGTAAAATAGCTATTCCAGCATTTAGCAACACGGCTAAACCCAAATAAAGGAAGACAGAACTCGGTTCCCTGGAGCCCCGGAGGGAGGGGAAGGGTGAGGTGGGGGTCGAGGGTCGGCCGAGAGCTCTCCACGGAGAGGGAGAGCCGAGCCTCGGGGATATATGTGCGGGGCCACGAGGGAGGGATGGGGAGGGATGGGGAGGGCTGCTGTGCGGTAAGGGAGACCCGAGGCTCCCAGAGAGGGAGAAATAGAACCAAGTACTGTAGGATAAAATACTCACGTGCTTGTCTGGTAGGAGGGGCTCAGGGCAAAGACGAACGAAACCTAACTCAGATGAGACTCAAAAATCAACCGTTTTCAGGCTTTCTACCTACTGCAGCTTTAAGCCCAACCCATTTCTGACTAAACCACGCCCATTTTTAATGTTAGACTCCGCCCAATCTGAATACAGATACGAATACAGATAATTTCGTTTGTTGAACAGATACAGATAATGGTGTACTTGCTCATCCCTAGATATTATCCACAATCTAAAACAACATCTCGTCTCATATCACAATATTGATAAGTCAATATCATTTTTATCTTTACACAAAGTTTCACAAAAGATGTGAGGCAACATGAGGTGTTTTTGAAGTGGGTTGTAAAAGAGATTATTGACAGTAGTATTTAACTCAAAATCAATCCATCCAACACCTGTGATTGGATGAAGTCTTTACTTTATATCAGTTGCTGTGTAAATGTCAAATTTTTTTATTAAAATCGGTGTGAGTTTGTTCTGAACTTCGAGGTGAGAAAAAGGTTGCACAGTTGCAGAACTGTGTTTTGTTTTATATCCAGAGAGCTTCTTTCATGAGTTGTTTGCAAGTCAAGTTAAAATCTAAGCCTTTGCTGTTTGGTTTGTATGTTTGTTACCAATATCTTGCAAAAGATTCCTGCACGTTATTGACCTTGTAAGATGTAGCTGGGTTGCCTGAGGGGAACAGTCAATGCACGCAAGCTGTGTTGTATAGAAGTCTTTCTTTCCACCATGACGCAATCCTGGAGGCTGCCACCCTTCTTTAGCATTTGTTCGCAAAAAAAACATGATAACCTCAGAAAAATCCAAAGATCCTCAGAAAGTGATAGTAATAGATATACAGTGCCTTAAATGACTAAAGCTGAATGTGAAATTGTGTAGAATAGCTGTGTAGAAATAGGTGAGTGAATAAACGGGTTAAAACACACCCTTGCCTGTGGTACAGCATGGAAACAGCTCCCAATGCACATCATTATATTACATTTATCAGGACACATTTCTCCCCGATTGTATATCTCAGCAGTAACTCAGAGGTTCATCCCCAGAAACACTCCACTGATGTGGCTATTGGGTGTGATATTAATGTTTTAAATGCAGCAATATTGATGAGCAGTCACCTCCAAGGTGAAATAAACAAGGACATATTATGTCTGAAAAAGAGGCAGTTAGTGTGCCGACTGCAGATGGGTTTTGTGGCTAATTGTCACACTGTACATGCAGCAAGTGAGCAAACGGCACAACTCATTTCCCAGCTCAGTGCGGTGTTCAGTGCTCTGTGCATAATGAGCTTTTGATTTATTCTACTCATCAATGAGTTTTTGTAGCATAAATTGGACACATTTAACACTTGAATCTCTACGATGCCATAGATGTAAATATGTGGTTTCACTGTAGCGTAATAGATTTTAGCAACAATGGCAATATATTATATTAAATCATCTGAACTTTTCCCATTTATTAGACACATGAGTGGTCTTTTTTGTAAAATTGTATTACAGTTAACACACGGCGCTGCCTTTATGCTTCACAATGACAAAAACTAACACAGACAAAAGAAGATAAGACAAGAAGAAAAACACTTGAAGGAGTTCTGAAACAGGAGAGGAGATAAATGACTGAAAGAGGCAGTGCTTCTGCTGCTGTTGCTGCTGAACTGCTCCTGATTATATATAATTGTCTTATACTTCGTATTCTATCTAAATGTTTCTATGCAGCTGCTTTTACTGTATTTTGACTTCAGGCAAACCAGAAGAAAATGTTGGCATTGTACATTTCTGCAGACCGTGGATACATTACATTGGTACTTTTCTTACATATCATATGAACATTTCTTAAGTCATGCAGTTTATCAGCTGACTCTGTGATCAGGGGGTAGAGAGGATGGTGGATGGTTTATCACCTAGGTGATAAAGTAGGTGTTTTTTAGCGACCTGTCATTGTGTTTCGCCAAGACATGCTCTTTTCCCAACCATAACCAAGTGGTTTTGTGCCTAAAAACCGCACATTAACCACAGCGGTGTTGAAACCTAAAGAAACATAAAGTTTCAATGTATTCACTACATAATAACATAAAAATGTAGCATAACTGTGGTTTACAGAAACCTATGCTGACATTTATTCTGGCCTTTGGGTTGGACATTGTGTCCGCTGTGACTGATTTCTGTGGGGGAGGGGGATTTGATTTTCCCTAGCTTATCACTAAAAACCAACATATCTGCCTGAATCTAACATCATCTTAAAGGGGAACAAATTTTTTTTTCAACCTGGGCCCTATTTTCCGATCTACTTTTGTCTAAATGAGTCATAGGATGTTCAATATTTGACATTTCTCCAGTACGAAGCTAGGGCTGACCTGCTTGCAGCCCATGAGCGCGTGCGCTATACTAAATAATAGGGCACTGGGACAGCGTCACACAACGTCAAAATACATCCACTAAAAGTGCATTTTTTCACACAGATNAACAACTCAAATCTCGCGAGACGTGAGATTTCAGAGCCAGACTTTGACTCTCTGAGTGAGTGTTTTGACTTGCCACAACAAACATGTTCGAATTTTTACCCAATTTTGACCAACTGGATCTGGATGGACCGTATTTATTTGAACACAGAGTACACGGACACGCATATTGAAACTGAAGAGTGGACGAGGAGAGAGAGGGAGCAGTGTTACTTTGGTAGCACATATACTAAAATTGCAACAGGCAGAGGAACATGTCTGAATCCAGCTAAAGGTAAACACAGACGCTCATTTCTCCTTTCTGTTATGTTGTCGGATAATTATACTAACAATCTGAGCCTATCTGTGTGAACATGCCTGTAGATATTGTCATTTATCCAGGACATAGTTATCTCAAGGCAGTTGAATCAAAGGCAACTGGACTTAGTTTTGTCTTAGAATTTTTTCTAAGACAAAACTAAGTCCAGTTGCGTTCGATGCAATTGCCTTGAGATGGCTATCTGTGTGAAAAAATGCTCTTTTAGTGGACGTATTTTGACGTTGTGTGACACTGTCTGAGTGCCCTATCATTTAATATAGCACGCGCACTCACGGGCTGCAGGCAGGTCAGCCCTAGATTCATACTGGAGAAATGTCAAATATTGAACATCCTATCACTCATTTAGACAAAAATAGATCGGAAAATAGGGCCCAGGTTGAAAAAAACATTAGTTCCCCTTTAAATCCACATTGATGTGTAGCCATGCCATCATACGTGTTTTGCCATTTTTTAAGGAAAACAAACTAGGCTGTCTGCGATATTGGGAAACCATGTTGATTTAGAGCAGCCTCCAAAGCAGCATCTATCTTGTCTATAGAGCTCGCCATCTTTGTTATTGCTCCTCATTGGTTCCAGTGCACCGCTTGACAACAGCTTGATAACGATGTTAGTCCCCCCATGGCAGTCATTGGATTGTTTTTTATTTCAATCGAGAAACCGACGTCCCATGTCACGATGCCAGATTAATCTGTCAACTCAGTGTAATTAGCTGATTCAAAGGTCTGGTCCCTGGTAAGTCTTATATAGTAAGAATGGCAAATTATAACTAAATAGGCAGTTATCAAAAGCATGGCAGCAATCAAAATTCCTCTTGTATTACTCACAAACCCAAGTAGTTACGGTTATCACAGGTCGAAATTAACCAAGACATTATTAGAGGGACTTTTTTTCTTAATTGATTCTTCAATTTAGAAATAATCATGCAGGTATTGAAGGCTTGTGTTCGCAACAACCCAAGGTTAATGCAATTTAATTAAGGTGCAACACGGCACACAGTCCCCAAATAGCAGTGAAGCTTAGTCTAGTCATTGTGTAAGTGATGTGTTAACCTTCAGTTTTCAACCTCCTGATAAAGCTAGCTTGCTAATATTTGATCTGTTTCAAGATAAAAGTAAACCAAATTAGCTTAACAGGGAGTATGTTTGACATAACTGAGCTGACACTTGATGGAAATGCTGCCTAACAATGTAAACCAAGAAGATTGAAATGACATTACACAAAAATAACACAATATAGCTACAGTGCCTCACGTTACAAAATGTTATGCCAATAATGTTGAACTAAATGACCAGTTAAAGTCATATTAGGTTTGCATGATTGGATGTTTTCCACTAAAGCTCAACAGCATGAATACAAATAAATAACTAAATAAGACATATTTTTTTCATGTTTACATATGTAGTCTACATAAAAAAAAAAAAAAGTCATACCCCACACATTCTCACCTCTAACTTGTCCAATCAGTAGCTTGATCAGTGGTCCGATACTTCAAACCATGATGTTCTAGGTACTCTATCAGTGTTGCCGACTCATTTACAATGAAAATAGCCAGCAAGCTGCAAAAAGTTCCCAGATGATGTGATATGCTGTTTTGCATATTGGTGATGTTATCTGAAAGAATAAAAACAATAAAAATCTGCTGAATTAGATTTAACCAGGATAAGAGGTCATGAAAAATAAATGAATGAATGAATGAATAAGATTTAACGGAAAGATCCTAAACAAAAATTTGAATGGTATGAGAGCTATGGCGCATATAATATAGTGCACAATTTTCTCACACTCTCAATCAAGAGAGCAAAAGTGTCAACCTAACTATAGAAACTCACATGGGGAGTGGTGTCTCATCTCCTCTTGCCTGTCCTATGGCATGGTGCAAAAGACCCCATACTGGTAGTGGAAATAAATTACATTATAATATATATCTCTCTCTCTCTATATATATATGTATATATATATATATATATATATATATATATATATATATATATATATTTCCTTCTGTATGAATTGCTAAAATTGCCACTACTCTCTTTTTAGAAATAAAGTCATTTAAAAGGCTGGAAAGTTTCTAAATCTAGTGAGAAAGTCACCAAGTTGGCAACACTGTACCCCTTTAGTATAAGTTTTGGACACTCAGAGACATCCATCCATCCATTTTCATCCACTTATGGGTCATGGGGGCAGCAGGCCAAGCAAAGCACCCAAGATGTCCCTCTCCCCTGCAGCACTTTCCAGCTCCTCCTGGGGGACTCCAAAGCATTCCCTGGCCAGATTAGATATGTAATCCCTCCAGCGTGTTCTGGGTCTGTCCCAGGGCCTCCTAGGGACAGTGTGTCAATTTCTGATCGTTCCATGCATCGTTTCTTAAAAAACAAAAAAAAATACATTTCATGTTCCCTGGAAACTTAGGTTTTACCACTAAAATCACTTTAGGTTCAAGCAACGATTTGCCTGAACCAACGTTTGTCAATGATTTACGATATTTGTAAATAGCTTGCATAAGTGTTAACAAGTTTGTCACGAGATGGATGTCACATGACATTAACAACATAAAGTACTTAAAAACTCAATGTTTCAGCTGGGACACGAACAGCGATCCCCTGGGTGAAATTCCTGCGTTTGTTTGATCCATTCACCACCCCTCATCTACCTCTTGCCCTACTTGGATCTTCTTGCTCTTTTGCAATAGACGGGTTTACAGTAGAATTAGCTGAGAGCCTCGTTTCCACTTACATATGTGTATGGAGACGAGGCAATTGGAAGTCCATTTATTCTTGCATGATGTGCCTGTGAAACTCCTCCCTTCTGTAATATTTTGGTGCGGAATTTGCCGGGAGCATGTTAAAAAAATGTAAATTTTTCAGTGGATTTCAGAGACGTATGACAGTGTGCTAGCTTAGCTAACAGGCATTTCCTTCACTTCAGTTGCCTGTGTTTATTGTCAAGTGAGTTTGTATGATTAAAATAAACTGGTTTATCAAGTTTTAACACATTGTGAATCTGAATAATGTTATTCCGCTAAAATATGGTTATACTTTCTTTACAGTCAGATTGTCATTATGACTCGTCAAGCCGTTCATACGTCCTTTTAATTGAATATTTCAGAAAACATGCCATGTACCTGGCAGGTCCTCTTTTTGTCCTGGTAATGTTCCATGTGCATATTTCAAACTACTGGATGGCAAAAAACAAACAAAATTAGCCTCACCCCCATGGCTACAGGTAGTTTCTATCAGGTGTCTATCCATTCGTTACAGTCACATATGTGAGTGGAAACAATGCATAAAGGATGCCTTGTGTCGAAATCAGATGCTGACCGCCACTAACCAAACTACTTTATCTGACACCTTGGAAATGAAAATGAGCTGTCTTACCAACATCTACAGAGGGTCATTTGTCCTCATAAAACAGTTATATCACGGAAGCTTAACGCTCATGGTGTAACACCAGTTCGACCTGTGGTACATCCAGAGTACAGAATGCTGTCTCCGTGTATAGGGGGATGGATGTAGTAAAGTTTGACAGTTAACTTTGGGGGGGGGGGGGGG
>NC_065515.1:35634839-35662520 GCF_006386435.1 Epinephelus moara
GGGGGGGGGGGGGGGGGGGGGGAGTATGATGAGCAGACTGTTCACTCCATACTTGTAGAAGGCACTTTGTATTCAGCAATAGCTTTTGTATTTAGCTCTTCACTGTCGCAAGATTTCCCATGAGCAACAATCCTTAACGCCCGAGAAGTTATTACAGTGATTTGCTCATATATATTGCAGTCCCACTCATTGAAGTCTGAGGTGTGTGTATTCTCTTCATATAAACACCGCCTCCTGCTGTTTTAAATTGAAGGATTATTGGTTTATGGGCTGTTAAATCTTCACAAACCTATTGGAGTCCAGGAAAAACAAGATACATTGATTACTGTATGCCCAGTACGTTGAATCGATCAAAGCCCCCCCCCACCCCCACCCCACCCACCCCTGATAAAAAAAACATAAGGAAAGACTCAATGGGATTTTTACCCAACAAGAGAGAGGTTTCGAATGATCTATAAAGAATGAAGAAGAAGCAGAGATCATGGGCTTTATGTGAGGTGCAGCTTTAAACTGAAACTCCATTCAAAATCTTTCTTTTGAGAGTGAAGTACTCATGCTGATCAATGGAAGAGTGGGTGCTCTAACAGGCGCAAAATAAAAACACACCTGCTAGCAAAACTCATCTGGGTCATCTGTAATTCCTACTGGGGCTGTTTCAACCTCAAAAGATCAATTTTGAATGGAGTACATTAATAACTGATTTTTTGGTTACTTTTGGGCAGCTGTAACAAGCAGTAAACACAGCACTATCACATTAATGTCCTATACATTGATATGGTGAATTTATTAACTGGCAAATTACGCATTCAACAGATTCGGACCAACATTAAAATTCAATCTGAGTAATGTTACTGTCAGCATGGATGTTGAATATTCAAACCCTTTTAGCCTGATGTTTTCTGCTCTTCACAGATTCCTGAAATAAATATCTGTCTTTTTAGCTGCTAAATGCTCAACTATATTCACCAGCTAGTAACCAACTTTCTCTGTCTGCTGTTTGGCACTGAGCTTTTTAATGAAAACAGCTGCCTGCTGCAGCTGAAACCGTACTGATAGGCAGTGTTATGTTAACTTGAAAGTAACTTGTTACATTACAAGATTACTGCTACAAAAAGTAACTTTTTAGGTTACTGCGTTACCAGCAGTTCATTTGCATTACCAAAAATCAAATCTCATTTGCAATTCCTTGTGAATGTTGGTTATATTGTCCAGAGGGTGCATGATCTACTTTACAGCTACCTTTGAATGTATTGAAGCTTCAAGAAAGGTAGTATTCTTATCCCTATTTTTGTTAGTCTTTCCACTGCTCCAACAATAACCAACTCTAGTTTGGTGTTTTTCTCCTTTGTCTCTCTCTGCTGTTGCTCTGCCTGCTGAGTAGCAGTTCTCATCTTTGGAGGCAGACCACTGACTTAGGGCAATAAAATAACAACAATTGACCCTTTGCTAAGTCCTGTCCCTCTAACATAAACTAGCCAGTCATGGCTAAGCACTGGCTCTGAAAGGGTCCAACAACAACACAGTTTTTTCAGATTTCCTTCATTTTCAGGCTGGTTTGTGGATCTGCAGCTAAACTGGTCCGGGGTATGTGTAACAATGATACCCACTCCCTACAGAAGTTGGATGGAGACATACGGTTCTGCTCCTAAAACCAAAATCAAACCCTGAAAAGTGTTAGGGTTAGCTAGCAAGCTAGCCACTAAAGCTCCTACTAAATGTTTACACATGCTAATTTGGTTTTTAATGATTGTAACACTGAATAAGGGCCTACCCTGCTCTACAGCAACTAGTGAAGGTAAGCAGGGAAACCAATATTCAACCAGCTGTGTGTCATCGCAGAGTGTGCAGAAGAGGATTGTTTGGCTTCCGCCCAGCTCTCCACCCGTCTGGTGGCAGCTCGGGAGTTTCTCTTAATATTCATTGTCTTCTATCTTGATTGCCAGTGAAGGCTTTTAACTAGGCTTAACTTTTTTACCTGTTTTTGCTGCTAAGAGAGTTTGAAATTCTGGTTATATCCTTCAAATGCATATTTTAGACCCCTCTATCTGTCTCTCTTTGAAATATTCTTTTCTTCTCTCCAAAGGTTTCATATTTCTTCAGGGAGTGCAGTTAGTTGTAGTGTGGGCTCCATGCTTGCAACAATAGCTTGACATACCATCACAAAGGTGATGGTATGTCATCACTGGGTAACTGACCTTAGTGAAAGGTCAGTTACCCAGTGATGTACTCATCCAATCGCTGATAGCCAATATTTTCATTCAATGCAACCACAATACCTAAAGGTGGCACCTGTGTAACCTTTTGGCTACTAAAAATCTGACAGTGAACTGGGCAGAGGCATACTGCACTACTCTTGCCACTAAAAAACAATTCAATGGCGGAAGAGCAAAACCTCTTATCTGAAAAATGCACTTTTTTGAGAAAAATAAAAATACTTGTTGTTTTCTTGCAGACTGCTATATGTTAAGAATACCCAATACATAATGCACTGTATTTGGACTATATTACTATATTATGTGTTAACAATACCGACTAGGTACTAGTGCCTCGCAAAGTGAGGATAGGGTTTTTTTCTCCACTTTTCCTGGATTATTCTGCAGAGAGGAGGTTTTGGGCTATACCCTAAAATATGGGCTTGTATAGCGTACAAGCTGAAAACGTAACTACATAACTAATTACTTGCATAGCTAAGGTGTAATGCTACTTGTTAGAACAAAAATCAGCAATCTGAGTATTCTTATGCGTTACTTTGTAATGAGTAACACTGCTGATGAGACGGGTCAGAGTGAACCAAAACAGTAAAATTGTGGCTGGTAAGTCTGAGCTGAAAGATGCTATGAAGATCTGCAACTGGCAAATCCCTGCAGGTTTGTGTCTATGAGCAACTCCTTTTTTATCTAGGTTGTGTTGTGACTCACGGTTTATATGAGAATATTGATCATAGCCACTGCAAGATAAGCTAATCTCAGTTATTGTCACTGGTTGACAGGTATAATTAGGAATTATTGCTTTCCTTTTGCAGGGGACTTTGCATTGTTAACATTTTTGATTGAAACTAATGAGCACTGCAGCTCATTAGTAAATTGTTGTATCCATAGTATTCAAAGGGGATGGCAAAACATACAAATTTTGGCATCCATAAAAGACAAAGTCTAAAACTTTTCCCCTATAATGTGGAGAGCATTTGAAATAAAGACTGAAACTGAAAATGTCAAGGCATCCCATTTAACATGGGCCACTGCAGGGAGCATGGCCCCAAGGGCTGCAGCACTTGTTTGTTCTCTGACAGACATTAAAGGATGGTGTCGATATGTTATTGAGCTGTTTTCCTCATCTCTTTATTCCAGCAATCATGATAGCCCTCGCAACTTAACTTTCATCTACTGCCTCAGTGTTCTCTGAAATGCATCTAAAAGACTCCCCAGCTTTTAACTTTGCTTTTTCTTCTTCTGTCTTTATTTCAGGGAGCTGTCACTCACAAGGGTAAAGAGTTTGTGTGGAATGTAGCATGTTTCAGATCCACGGTGGGACACATTTGGACATTTTGAAGTAGAGTAAGAATCCAATCGTATTTGTTAACATTGTGGATCAATGGATACGCTAGGTAGTTAGATGTATTACACTTGTGAAATCATTAAAGGTTATGTGAGGATTAACAACCAGAAAAGTTCTCTGCATTTTTGGGCAATTTATTTTTTTGGTCTTAACATGTTGATTCTTCTCTCTCTTTTTGCGAATTAACACTTTGTCCAGTAAAAATGTTACCATGCTAAAAGATTATACTAACATAGTGAACTTGACAAGCCTTATCTCTGCTATGAATCAGCATGTTAGCATTGCCACTGTGAGCATGTTAGCATGCTAACATTAACATTTTGCTCTAGAGTAGACTCAAAGTCTTTAAACAAAACATTCAAAACCTCATATTAGGGTTTGGGTTAGGCTTTGAACCCTGTGTGGGTGTGAATCCTTACAGAGTTGATGAGGTCACATGTGAGCTCTTAGTTTCAGAGTTGTTAAGGTCACATGTGAGTCGTTGACCCATCCGGCCATCTTGTGTGTCTTTAGGGTCAGATGGAACAGATGTGAATGGGTGTTAAAGGGATAGTGCACACGTGAGCGCGGTGTACAGAGAGGCAGTTAGAGCTACAGGCTACAATGAAGAGTTTAAATTAAATTACGTTTTTCCAAACAACTTTTTATGTCAGGGCTTCAGGACACTTCAGGATCACTACGGACGAGCAGTATGGAGATATTTTGTGGTTTCAATTATGTGTTTTTTGGATGTTTTAATCTGGGGCGCCATCTGCCTGCATTAGGTGGAGTTGTGCTGCTACCCACTCTCCCCTTGGATCTCCACAAGGGATGTGAGGACTCTAAAACTTCATCTGAGCCTCCCTCGCATGAGGGTGAGTAGATAATGGCTGAATTTTCATTTTTGGGTGCACTATCCCTTTAAGCTGTCTGTGTAGAGATCCCAAGACTGCATTGTAGGTGGGTGATAAGTGGTGTCATAGGCCACTTCCTCTGTTTAACGATGGTCGTTCTAGCTTGACGTAGATGGCTTCTTTCATGCCTCTTTCCAACCATCTTTCTTCCCTGGCCAAGATGTGCACATTGCTGTCCTTGAAAGAGTGTCCATTCTCCGTAAGTGGACAGCTGAGTCTTGACCTGACAAGCCGGCTGTCCTGTGTGTAAACTATTCAATGCTCTAAAATGGCTGGGAGAACTGCCATTTTTATCCAGGTGTGAAACTAGTTTTAATTGTATTATCAAAGCACGTGGTGTCGGATCAGTGCTTAAACTAGCATACTTACTGATACCAGATCCAGCATTTTAGGCAGTATAGGAAGCATTTCCGATACTGGTATCGGTATCAGCATAACTCTAAATCAAACCGTGACAAAGCAGAAAAATTAAAGTCAACTTTGCCCTCCATGCTGACCTAACTATGGAGGAGTGGATTGAGCATATATGGGGGAATATTAACCTATTGAACCTACAAGACACAATGCAGAGATAGATGAACTGGTTACGTTTAGTTGCCATAACATCTGCTAACACTAATCCATAACATCAGTTAGCATAATATCCGCCTTACAACATGTGCAGGCAACCAGGAGGGCCTATTTCTTTGTGGTAACACTGCCTTATGAGTAGAGGTTTAAATTGGAATTTGGCCATAACTTAAGCCACTGTTTTATGAAAACAATAGCTCACTTGAGGCCATAATATATTGTATTTTATAACAGCTAAGGGGTGTTGTTTGGCCTATCACAATATACCATGGCCTGTTACGAGCCACTGCTTTAGTAACCAAGACAAGAAAAGCAAAACTGAAAATTGTTCATATTGCATTTTGGTAATCATAACTACTTATTTTTTTCAGACAATACCATTCAAATCACGTGTCTTACACACTTCACATACTTTGTTTATACCAAGCCTCAGCTATGAATCTCAACAATCCCACTTTTTAATGTCATTATTCCTGATTCTATCAGCCAACACTCTCACTTAATTCCTGTTATTCAATACATTTAATTGAGTGATAGTGAAGAAATCAACTCTAACAGCTGCTGAGGAAAAAGTTAAACGCTGTAATCACGAATGTCATATTGACATCATCAAAAGTGTATGTTCTGTGTGTGTTCCTCTGAAGGATTTTAATACATTACTGGATTAGATTATGTCATTGTGAGCTCTTTAGAATGTTATATAACTTATGTCTTTGCTGATGCTAAGTAGGGCAAATGTGATGAACAGCTATGTCACATAATGCACCATCGCAGTGGCACTCATGAAGACACTTCCTCAACTGGAGAGCACAGACAAAATGCATGAGGGCTGCTTATGCACGATGGAAACACGCTACAGTGATCACGCTTGCTTGCTGTGCGGAAGATTGACTTGCATGTGTCTTCTCTTCATTACTTTTTAAATGACTGTAGAGTGGGGGAAGAAGCTGCTTGTGTATTTTTGGCGAAGTCTCAGAGCTCTCCAGCAGCCCAATACATGCTGTGGCATCTACTGCGCTGACACTGAGCACGGCAATGTCGAAAATATTGGCACTTCTGAGGCTTTTGCGTGTAAACCTGACTTGAAAACGACCTGCTACAGAGCAGCATGTAAAGTTGATGTGCGGACGCTGTAACGCTGGTAGTGAGGGGAATGGTGAGTATACTGACTACAAAGGCCCCCAGCCACGGAAGCCTTTTGTGATCTTAAAGTGTATCTTTATGAATAATTCATACTTACATTTCACACTGCTCTGGTTTTTGATTTGATTGAAATATACAAAAAAACGCAAACAAATTAAATCAAATATACAACAGCGGAATTCGGCAAAATTGTGCTGCTGAAACTGATTTCCAAACTGTGTCTCCCTGGGTGAGAATGAGAGCGTTGCTTTATTTTTTTTTCCCTTTGCTTTGATTGTTTATGGATCATCTATGTAGAGATGAGACTTTGCTGTATAAACAGAATGCATAAAGATGCATGTTTCCATTCCTTCATGGGCATTTGTGCCAGCAGCATCAGTAGAAAAACAACTTATGAACACCACTTATTTAAAGATAGCATTTTGGGAAGCAGAAGTAGAAGCACTGCTTTGCTACAACATTTTACCCTACAGCAACAACAAAATAACAATGAAACAACTTTTATCTGTGTGAAGTTTTTGCAGGATGCATAGCAGCAAAATTTGCTGAAAGGCAAAAACATTCTATACTGTTGTACCCCATCTCCTGTTTATCCATGCAAACGAAGATTCAGGGAATGAAGTCTCCAGTGTCTTGTGCTGGCCTAGATAGGATTACAATCAAAGGGAGCAAGAGCAGAGAGCCCATCCCCTTTGCTGCAAACAGAATGAGTAAATGTTCCTCCCTGTGCTCTCCTCTCTGAGTTCTTGTCAAGACAGCAAAGTGGTGCTGTGCCAGCTCTGAAGATCCCAAGCCCAGCTCTCACTTTTTGGTTGTCATGGTTAATGAAAAGAGAACATGAAAACTATGACAAAGACGAGTGCAAGAAGAGGAAAGTGTAGGAAATGAAGTGAGAGTGGGAAACGTGCGTGATGCTCCTCGGTTTATTTAATGAGAGCAGAGTGTTCTCAACCACTGGACAGGCTGCAGAGATGCTGCGGTTTAATAATAACTCCCCGCACCGCTCATCTGAAGACTGAAAGAGAGCGAAAGCAACACACAGAGCGGACTCCCTCATTCATCATCTGCATCAGCCTCCGGATGCATGGTCATCTGTAACTGTCGGCCAGATAAGAGCCACAGAGGTTTGAGCGCAGATGTGACGGGCAGAAACAGGTGCTTGATCTATTGCCACATATGTTGAGAAGTGTGGAGACACTGGAGCAGAAGGCTTTCCAGAGGGCTTCAGCTCCAGTCATTGAGGGGAGCATTTACAGTCTGTCCAATTGCACATCAACAAATTAAAAAACTGATAAGGACACAAGCCTGCTGGTGGAGATGATTGTGGAGCTGCCGTATGTCCTCTAAAACACTTTCTTGGTTCCCTCAGGCTGTGCTGCAGTTTCATTGTGTTCAGGGAGAGAGTGAGGATGGTAATAACAATGTGATACTTCATTGATCCCCTTTGGGAAATTCTCTTTTCACCATATATTCCAAAGGGAGGTGAGAGTGCAGGTGCAGCTAGAGCTGGTGGGGATCGAGCGCATTGCTCAAGGACACTTCAGAGGCATGAATGCCTGCCAACACAAGCGCTTCAAACAGGGTCCTCTCGTTGACATATGATAACCTCATATGTAATTGGACTTTAACTAGCTAGCTAGCAGCATGTCTCTAGGGATTGCAAGGTATGTCTGTTGTTCGATCAGTACACGCCTCTGGATCTGACTGAAATATCTCAACAATTTAAAGGATTGCCATGGAATTTGGCAAAGATGTCAGTGATCCCTTAGAAGATGAAGCCCACAGACTTTGGTGATCATCATAGTTTTTATCTTATACCACAATGAGGTTGTCATTTTTGATTTTTAGTGACGTGTCTCAACAAATATTTGATGGGTTGCATACAAGGCAGTGCAGATATGAAAAGAGGATGATGAATCCCGATGACTCTGGTGATTCCCAGACTTTTCCAGTAGCACCACAATGAGGTTGACATTTTTGGCAATCATACAGTCGTACAATGAGGCTTTTACTCCTAAAATGCCTTTGTGTCTACACCTACAGTAGGCACAAACTGGTAACATTATCCGGCCTGGCTACAGCAGGTGTGGAATATGTACCAACACTGACAGTCATTTCAGAGGCCTTTTAGTTTTCCTGATGCTTTTTCTCTTTAGCATGGCTGACCAGGGCTCATATTGGCTCATGTTGCCAATATCAAAAGTTTTGGTCCACAGTCCACATCCTGCATGGGTCTGCTTCTCTTCTCAGTCATGTGATATGTTTGTCATTCAAAGGCCATACATTATCATAAATACTTCCCAGGCATTTGCAGATTAGTTGCTAACTTTACTCACTCATCAGACATTCTTCAGAACAGCTGCGTTTGGCAAATATGACACTAGTGAAATTTCAACTATCACAGAGCGCAACACTAGATCTTTAATTAGAAATACAAGGAAGACATGTTTTGGGGTTTTTATGAAAACTTTTTAAACAATGGTGGCACGGTGGTGCAGTGGTTAGCATTGCCGCCTCTAACCAAATAAGTTTTGAAACCGGGGTGAGGGGGTCGAACCCTGGGTTGGGGGAGCCCTTCAGTGCGGACTTTGCATGTTCTCCCTGTGTCGGCGTGGGTTGTCTCCGGGTACTCAAGCTTCCTACTCTTAATAGACTGTAGGTGTGAAGGTGTGTAAGTACTCTACAGTATGTTAACTTTGATTAAGCTACTAAGACATGGAGGTGGTAGACAAGCCAAAGGCCAAAATAATAAACAAAAGAAAGGAACCAAGTGACAGTTACGGGGCCTGGCTCCCCATGTTATAGAAAAACAGGAGAAAATGGTGTTTAAAATGAAAATGGCAGTTCACTCCTATGGCTTATTGCCTTATAGTGTGGGAGTGGTCTATTTGAATCCCTTTTGTTGTAGACCATGCTGCAAGGTGAGTGTGTTTGCTGATTCTGTGACTTTATCTTTTCTATCTCCTTTAACTTTAGCTTATATTGGAGTTATGCTATGTAGCGTGTGAAATAGAGTATGGTGAATGTGCTAGGAAAGGTAGTATCAGCACTGTCTCTACCTGGAGCTCGCATGTACAGAGCCTGGGTTTGTTGAAGGTGGCAGTGCTGTTTGGGCTGAGAAAGCCATGTGTAAGTAAGGTAAAGGAGGTTATTGGGTTGGTGCGGGGAGCAGTGAGACCTGGCATTAGGGGAGTGTCTCTGGGACACCAGAGATCACTGTCTAGCCTCCTGGAGGTGTCGTGGGACCAACTAGACTAAACACTGGTGAAAGGAGGTTCCCACCTGATGACCCCAAAGACATGTTAGTTATCACTGCTCACTGGTCTGTATAGTTAAGCCTTGCCATAATAACTTATCAAAGGGGTTAGGAGGTTATTCACTGAGCGCTGATCCTTTCTCTAGAGCACAAATTTCTTGTGTTTATTTGAACTTATTGCTATAGTATTATTTAAAGTGTTTGTGGTATTTACAAAGTATGCAAAGGCATTAGCATGCACAGAAGATATGCTGCTCACTGCTCTCACAATTTCACAGAATCTTACAAAGTTACAAAACTTGGATGATCAAAAAGGAAACGTTATGCAGTCAACACTGACCCTTGTAGTTGTCTCAAGCAACACAGATGTTAAATAGACCAGCCAGTCTGCAGGTTGTGGTCAGTTCACATATTTCTGTGAGATCAGGTTGGCTTGGTAAATTTACCCTGACCTGACCATTTCCCCTAGTGATATAGTTCCATGCATATATTATTGTTTGCGTCACATTAATAAAAATGGATTTGAATAGCATTCCATTGCAATCTGAAAAATTCACATTTGAAAAACTCAACAGTATTGTGACTGCCCAAATAAAACATCCCAGTCTCTATAGGTGATCTGAAGACCACACTGTGTACAGTTCTCTATGCAATTTGTTTTGGCAAAATTGTTCACAGGGAAGTCTGTGGACACATTGCTGTTGGGTTTTTCAAAGCTGGTATTCATTGCTTTGAGCAGCACAAATGAAATTTCATTCATCGCAATCATGTTAGTGTGCAGGCACACCTTTCAGATTTGGGTATGCCAAAGCCTGAACAAATAAAACCAAACCTATCTGTATGGCTGGATAGCAGGAAGTTAGCAACACTGTTTTGTGTGTGTGTGTGTGTGTGTGTGTGTGTGTGTGTGTGTGTGTGTGTGTGTGTGTGAACTGACCCTTGAAAGTGGCTGAACAACATCCAGAAAGCCGATCCAATCACGTGCATAAAAACACACTAACTGAAGTCTGACATGTAATATTATGGCAATCAAATGTGACATAGTTCTTGTCCTGATAGTATGTGTGTTTCTCATAAGAAAGACCATAACCGTATAATTCATTTAAAAGCAATGGGTATTGTTAATTTATCCTGGGCAGGTGATAAACAATGGTTACTGTGAGCATAAAAGCAGCAGCTGTTTTGAGACATTTCATACTGGTTCCTCCCTCGGGGCTCAGTTTTATTTGTTCTGTCTGGAATGGGTGTGCCTTAAAATAGCGTGATGTATGGACTCTACGGTACAATTCCTGGTAGAGTTGATAGCGCGTTTGTGTTTGTGTTTGCTTTTGATGTGATATACAGTGTCTTGCAGGTAAAGATCTCTCAGGGCAACAACAGACCATTCATCATAAGATGTACAGGAAAAACTCCCACAGATAAAACAGACTCGAGTACGTGGAAATAAGCAACAGAATAACGTAGATAACCTGTTGTTTGAAGATATGCTAACATGCCAGATAGTTTGAACCGCGGAGGGAAAAAAAAAAAAGAAGCATGAAATGATTGTTGCCTCTGTGGTGGAGGCAGTAATTGTGTTTTTCCTCACCCGGAGGAAATGGGAGTAAAAATGAGCTCAGTCTAAACCTACAAAAATTGCTGTTATCTGTCACCATTTAAACGCGACTCTGACACCAATAACTTGATTTCTCTTTTTACACGCATCTCCCTGAAGCTTTTCTTATGAGGAATCATTTCACTACGAGGGTTTCAGTTTGCCATATTGAACCTGATCCCGCTAATGGAACAACGACGGGAACTTTAGTTAACATCAAACATCTCCCGGAGAAAAGCGAGGCCGCTGCTGCCGGCAGGAAGAGCTGCACATTGATTAGCCTCGACCTGTTTGAAGTGCCGCAGGTATGGATGCAGCAGGCAGACACCTTGTTATAATTGTGATGAAGCAGCTGTCCTTGGCAGAGCTGATTTGGATTACCTCTCCTCTTTGTAACCCTGACAGCCCAAATGAAGAAGCATTCAACATCTTTCCTTGGGCGGCACCTGGGTTGGGATTTTAAGCAGGTAAACATTAATTAATCACGCCAGATAACGGACAGCCACCCCCTGTAAGTGCTTGGGAAGGAGACAGAAGCTTATTTACCTCGATATCATTAAATCCAGCAGTCATTTGTGCTTCTCAACCTTGTCTCTCTTGCTCTATCACACAACAAAGATGCAAATCCCTCTTTCCATTTCTATGTCCTGTCTCCTCTACTTTTTGCTGTTTTTTTTTTTTGTTTTTTTTTGTCTGAAACATGCATTAGTGACTCTCCCTCACCATGACTCATCCTCGCTCCCTCGGAACACCGAGCTCTATAAAGAGTAGAAGCGGATCAAGAATTAATGCATTTGCCTTCAGTGAAAGTTGTTCAGAAAAGTATGCTCATTAGGCCTCCGTCTGTGGCCCGCACAGAGGCCAGGGGAGGCAGACAGGGCAGTGGGAGGAGATTGGCGGGGTCATTATCTACCCTGTTGCTGCACTCCCGACTTCAAAGTGGGCTCTGCTACAGCTGTCACCGCTGCCCTGTACGGCTCAGACACGGTCTTGACAGTGAGGGCAGAGGCTAGGGGCTGCAGCATGGAGGGGAGCACCGACGCTGTAGGGTTCATTAACAGGGGAAGCTTCAATCTCTCAACACCTCTCTGTCTTTATCCCCGTCCACCTGTTTCACTTTTTTTGTCATACAGCTGGTTCAAACCGTGTCTTTTTTCTCCACCTCCAGTCTGCTCTGTTCCTGCGACCTACGCTACCATCTAACATCACACATTGCAGTATTACAGGGACACCGAGGTGTTAAAATCTAACCTGGAACATCTCATTCTCTCTGTCTGTCTTTACCCTCTGTATTCCAGTCTTATCCACTGTTGCTTTCATCTGTCAAAGGTTAATTCGTTTTTTTTCCTTTTTTTTAACCTCACCCAGTTTTCCCTGCCTCCCAACGCAATATAACCATTTAGTGGATATTTCTTCGCCTCCGTGCTCTTTTGTCCTCCCTCGTCCCGCACACTACCGTGCTCTTCAGTCTCTTCCCTTTAATGACGATGAAACAAGGTAAAGTGCAGGTCCCGACACTATATGGAACGAGGATTAATCTACAATAAATGATGGGCTGCATTGTTAAGTGTATGTGACAGCACAGAGATGCATGATTGAGCATACATTTAGTGAGATTGTGTGTGTGTGTGTGTGTGTGTGTGTGTGTGTGTGTGTGTGTGTGCGTGCGCACTTGTGTGTGTGCAAGCTGTTGTCTCTAAGGCTTTGTTCACACTGCAGTTTTAATACCTCATAAATCGGAACTTCCTTGATATGGATGTTTGCTGTTGACACATAGTATTCGTGTGCAGGTGCGGAAATCATTCTAAGCTGCAAACCAATGGAATATCAGTTAAAGATAGCCTATGCATTTTAATAAACACTACTAGCACTGTGGAACGATTTTTTTTTGCAAATGCATACCCTTCATGCTTGTTCTTGCCGTTGCACAAGGATGCCCATACTGGTGAGTGACACAATGTACGTTTCTGCTGGTGGTTTCACGCTATTCCAGTAATGCACCAGTAAAGGCAGGGAAAGACTGCTAGCAAGCAAGTAGCAACTCCCAGGGCTGATAAATGAAGCCAAATTGTGTGTGTCAAAAAATTGCAGTTCCACTAATGGCCACTTGAGGCTGGCTCCTGAAGTGAGTCAATCCCCATAGACCCCCACGTTTAAACACCCAAATTTGTAGCAGAAATAAACATGTTTACAGCCTGGTACAAAACATTTTTGGGTCCATGTCATTGGTCCGACAGCCCATTGGTTTGATATCTCATTAGTCCGACTGTCTGCGGTGCTGAACGGCTCGCGGCGGGTGTATAGTGCGCCGCGACCGGCTCTGGGTCAGCTGGGAAAGGCTTGAGGCGGGGCAGGCTCACAGCTTATGTGTTTGCCACTTTCTTTTTCATTTTAACCTACACCATGATCTTTTCCTGACCCTAACCAAGTGGTTTTTGTGCCTAAACCTAACCAGACCTTAACCACAGGGCATCATGATGATTTCAGACCGGACTTCGGAACAATGAGTTTAATATGGTCAGAACAATGGGATGTCGAACCAATGGGCTGTCGGACCAATGGGCAGTTCCCACATTTTTTTGCTCTCTATAGCTAGTTTCCCTCTTCATGAAAACTTGACAGGGAGTTAATTTTTATATAGCTTACCTGTTTACATTTTATTAAGGTTTAAGGTTACGCATGATTCAGGGCATGGCGCCTTTGAGTGACAGGCTGTCTGCAACAGTGTCCAGTCCAGGATTTCAGTCAGATCCACCCCTTGCTCCTCCACAAGTCAACCCTCTTGTCCAAATACAGTCACTTCTGGATCCAAAAATCCCAAATCATGACAGCTGAAATGCCAGGCTTCAAAACAGGAGTTTAAGAATCTCTGAGTGACGTCACGGTAGCTGTGTCCATTATTTTACACAATCTATACTAGAAACTTAACATGAATGCTAACAATGCTTCAAAGTATATTTAAAATCATTTCAAAGGTTTTATGAGCAGTTATGCATTTAACATATTAATTGATGAGTAGCAGTGAACGTAAAGAAAATCTTTGTTTTAAAGAAAAGTCCATCGGATAACTTTGAGAAAAGCCAAGTGCTGGATTTAATTTGAGACTGCAATGTTTTTATGGGCTGGAAATTTTCTTTGAGCCCTTCTTGTGCAGGATGCAAAGTAAACATTAATTTTGATCAAAACATTGTCAAGTTAATTTAAACAAGCAAACTGTTATCATCACCTTTTATAAAAATTAACACATTTAAATATTCATTTTACAATATTGTTAGATATTAATGATTACCATCTTTAATTTTTCATTAACTAACAGCAAATCCATTGACAACTTAGGCCAAAGTGTGGCCTAAACATCAAAAGTTAAAAATAGATAAATAAATAAAAATATGGCATAGATTTTTGCCATGAGAGCATAGCCAAAAAAGCAATTTGGAAATGTAACATTCTTGTCTGTGTTTGTAGCACCACCACAGACGACATGACAGCTCCCTAAAAGTGAAGCCAAAACATCTCAATGGCCCCCTGGTGGCTGGCTGCAGTACAGGTCAGAGACCGCACCCCCTTCAGTGTTAGCAAATGGGATGTGAAACTAAAAAGTCAAACATGACAAATAAAATTTTCCCAGAGATGGTTTCTGTCATTTTAGGTAGTTCTTATTATGCTGAGTTTCAAGTGTTCATTTTTCTGATAAGTTTGGTTATAACTAGTTATTTAATGTGATAAAACAAGGGTGCAACATCATAATTGACAGCTTTAATGTGCCAAACGGTGTGGTGGAGATCAATGGTGCTGCTCCCGATGGGTCAGGTGGTTATATGGGTGGCAACTCAATACTGCGGATATCGCTACTGTGCAGACTCTGGCTCCAAATGACATCACTGGTGGAAAATGGCAGCGGCTGTATCCAGGACATTTTGGCTTCATTTTTGTACAGTGGAAGTAAGTGGAGACACATTGTCTATCTTTATACTGTCTTTGAGCCCCACCAACAGTAGGGTGCTGGCCTATCTTTTAGTGTGAGGAAGTTTTCCATATTTCATATAGTCTTGAGCATGGTAACTTGGTGAAAGTCGAAGATGAACATGAAGTAAGAGGGGGAAGGAGGGGGGATAGGAAAGAGTACAAATCATTAGGATGCCTGAGGTGCAAATATTATCTTTCATTTGAGTCAGCCATCATGATTGCAGTGCCCACAGCAGTGATACTGAGCCAGCGTTAGGAAGGACAATGACACAAAACAGGGCAAAGAACTAAATAACAAATGTGATTTTGTTCCTAGTTGTTTCTAATGCCTAGCTGAGCCCTTTGACCTGAATGGCTTTGGACTCATTAATGGACATTTTCACTGGACCCATCTCAGACGACAGTTTATTGGACCTTTCTCTTAGACAAGAAAACAATGTTACACATTGTGTGTTTTATCCACCCACGACTTCTACTGCACACCCCGCCGTCTTTCTTCGGGTTGCCTCTCCTGAGGTTACCTCCATTTATTTTCTTTACGTCCTACTATTTCTTTTTCTGTTGAGTTTTTCTGTGTCTTCTTAAAGAGCTCGGGGTAGGTCGTGAACCGTTGCTGTTGTGTTTCTGTAAAGCCCTTTGAGACATTGACTCGATATATTATCTAACAAAAACGTGTTGGAAACAAACAGAAAAGGCACCATCTATTAAAGGCTCTATTGTGGTTTTTACACTGTGAAGGCGTTACAGACGGACATCTCAGTTAGACTGATAACAGATGTAGTTTGAATCCTCGAATAGATACTAATATCCCCCAAATTATATGAGCTGCAACATTCGGAATATATGTCCTGTATATATGTGCAGAATGCATGCATAATAGTAAGCGCATATGATTGCAGTATATGATGTGTACTTGAGAGAACCACTGGGATCCTGTGCTCTTCCATTTGTAAACACACACATTCTGTCGGCGCGTGTTCCAACCACAGGCTAATTAGGATCCCCCCAGGTTTGTGGTGGTAACCCTAGGCACAACAAGCAGGAGCCTGTGTTAGGGTATCTATCACAGATTGAGAGGGCCCCGGGGCCTGACAGCAGTGCTATCCGTCATGTTTCTGCTATACTGGGACACAGGTGGCAAGCAGGGACTACGGCTCCAAGACAGCTAGGCCTCCACACAATGACACACACGGAGGGAAGAGTGCTAATGGATGCTTACATGAGGGCAGATTATGTAAATTTCTGGCACTTTAAGTCATACAAAAGGGGAAAAAATGTAATGTGAGATGACTTGAGCATCTCTTGTTATGTGGGAAGTGTAACAGCGTGTGACATTCTCTTGAGGATTAGACAAAGCCGAAAGACAGAACCATGATCATTAATTAAACTGTGATGCCGTTATAGCTGTGCATCGCATTAGCAGGCTGGCTGGTGCCATCTTGGTCATAGCCCAGCCGCAGTGAATTCAGATTCAGTGTCTGCAAACTCACTGATAATGGCTTCTCTTAATTTCTTCAAGTAAACAATCACACATTTATTTTCTCTGGTTTGGGGATGCTCATTTGTTGTTTGGATTGAAACTTGGGAGGACAAATCTTAACCAACTCTGGTGGCCATTAAACCAAATAGTAACTCACAGTGTTACACTGAAATGGCCCCTTCTGGAGGAAGAACGAGTAGCAAAACTACACTGTAAAAATACTGCATTTAAGTAAAAGTCTTGCATTCAAAATGTGACTTTACTACAGCAGCAAATTTAGTAGGTATTAACAATAATAATAATAATAATAATAATAATAATAATACATTTTATTTATAGAGCGCATTTCATGGTGCTCCAAGACACTTTACATTAGGTAAAAATTCATAAAATAGAATACAGTAAAATACACATGACATCATTTACACATTTGAAAAGTTTTGATGAGAGATTTGAACTGGGAGAAGTTGGTGCAGTCTCGAATGTGTTTGGGGAGAGAGTTCCAGAGGGAGAAGGCTCTATCACCCCAGGTCCAGTGCTTGGTGCTGAGTGGTGGAGTCAGGAGGTTGGCATCAGAGGAGCGGAGACTGCAGGAAAGAGTGTGGCGGTGGAGCAGGTCGGTGGAGTAGGAGAGAGTCAGCTTATTGAGGGCTTTATCATATTCAAAGTATTACAGGCAGAAAATGCTGATAGGTTTCTATTTGGAGTTTACACAACCTTGCAAACCTGAAAATGCCTCAATTAATGGCTAAGAGTGGATCTGAAAATAATTAACACATGATTTATCAGCATTCATTAAGCAGTTAGTTCCACCTTATAAACCAATGGTATCCAAAATGGTATTGCTGTCGGTCATATTTTAAAAAAATTCATGTGCTGTTGGGCAATTTAATCAATTTAATCTAAAACAATGCACCATATTTTTATGTTTATCATGTTTTGTGCGCAAGGTATTAATCTGCAAACTAGTAAGCAGCTGTCAAATAAATATAGTGGAGTAGAAATTTTCAAATTAAGAAAATAAAATTGCACTCAAGGTCCAGCTGATGATTTATTGCATTTTTGCCTATGTTCTTTGAGAGAAAAAAATCAGAAACCAAAATGGAGAATTAAATATTTCATGTTTTTTAATTTAATGATGGCGCCCCCAAGCTGTGCATGAGCCAGTCAAACTGACGTGGGTTCTCCATCTTTGTATATGAGGAACTTATTGTCTGATAGTTAGATAAATCATTTCATTTTAAACTGCATATGCCTAAAACAGTAATGCTTTATAATTGGCTCATGGTGACAGTAGTCTGCCACAGTGATGCCACCTCCTTATCTACAAACATGGGCACATGTCTACTCTTACATCTTGGCTTGTTAAACGTGACATCAACCAATCATCCTCTGGAGAGCAGTGCACTGCTGGTGTCACTGTGCAGGCTAGTTAGCTAATTAGCTGTCAGCTGTGCCCCTTCAAATCTTACCTGCAAAATGCCAGCATCAGTTTATTTAGATGCTAAATGAAGTGCGTCGTATTTTTAAAGCCTGTTATCAGAGCAAGTGTGTGTGTCTGCATGTCCTGCCAGCTCAGCCGTCAGTCAAACACATAGTCTACATGAACCGCCAACACAGAGGCTGAGAGAATCCTCCCTTTTTTTTCAATATATAAACACAACGGTTTAAGCCAATTCAACATCATTTTCTGTGCAAAAAGGGATGTAGTTGGACATTAAAGTCAAAGTCGACAGCAATATTTCTTTATTCGGTCCAAAGGCAACAAAATCTGCCTTTTAACATCTGCACTCAGAGCTTTGAATCTGCCCACTCTGCAGAGTTTAAGGTCACTGATGGTATCATGACATACAACAGCAAGTTAAAATGTAAAACAACCAATAAACGCCATGGCGGGACTTGTTTAGCTGCGGGGACTAACAGCATTGTCAAGTGTTGTCAAGCGGTGTACCAGAACCAACAGTATACAATATCACCCAACATCATAGTTTCTCTTACTTCGCTCCACCTCACTCTTACAACCCCAGCAAAACAGGTATGTTGGCATGGCTACACATCAGTGTAGACTTGATAGATTGAGGCAGATTCATAAGTCTCTACTGATTGGTTTGGAAAAAATCAAATACCACTTCCTAACATAAATCGTTAAGAGTGGACTATGTCAGACTGAAAATGGAACCAAAGTATAACCAGCGGAGAAATCTGTCCAATTTCAGGCAACCTCTAAAGCTCACTACTTAACACGTTATATTGTTTGTTTAATCTTTACCAAAAAACTGAAGAATAAAAACAACAAAGTTATACAAGGATATGCGATCATTTCTGAGGCAGGCAAAGTTACTCCCTGGAGTCTCAGCTGGTTGCCTGGCAAAGTCACGGTGACAACAAGACGTGGGACTGTGCCAGGTTAGCTGTTTGCCCCCGTTTCATGTCTATGTGCTAAACTGTGTTTTTCTCTAAACTGTTTCCTTAAATTATATTGCAGGAGGAACAGACATTCTTTTATGATTAAGTCCTACAGAATTAATGAATAATACATTTACCATTAATAAAGCCATTAGTTACTGTCCTCAGAATAAACCATAATGAAGTCTGCCTTATTATAAAGTGATGCCTTGTGGTAATGATGTCGTCGGAGGAGGTGGGGTTGATTTGACTTACTTTATTCTATATATTGTAATATAAAGGAAATTTCATTAACGACAATACAAAGTATTTTGCAGTCATCTATGTTAAAATATCAATCTGCAAAATTTTGTAACTGTGGCTGTCAAATGTAGAGAAGTAACCATAAGCCCCCCTCTGAAATGTAAGAGTTGAGCAGAGTTGTAACTGTAACTGCGGTACTTAGTCATTTATCTTTGAGCACTTTTTTTTCTCTAAAACTCTTTTTCAACACAAAATCATTTTGTCAGTCAGAACATGTACACATCGGGAGCATATTCGAGAGAACTTTTTCACTTTTTGTCCTCACTGCCAGCAGTCGGTCCGGTCACTTGACTGAGGCAGAAAAACACATAAGGGCAAATCATAATGAGTGCCTGCGACTTTAAGCTGCACATACTGGTGAACCATTGCTTGAATTATTTACATTGCATTTCAGTCTGCAATCCAGAGCTCCTGGCTGAGACACTTGCAGCAATTGTTCTTGAATCACCCGGCCCCGATTTTAATGGGAAGAAAAAAATTAAAATGAAGATCATGACCTTTACTGCATTTGTGCTATGAAATGGCTAAACAGCACTTCTAATCGGGATGCATTCTCCATGCAACCTCTTGCAAAAAGGTGATACTCAGCAACTAGTGAGGGGCTCATTACTTCAGCCCGAGTGTTCCTGGGCTCACAGTTGAATAATGAGGCTATTATGGAGATATCCTCCAAGAAAAGCTGGAGAGGTCTCGGCTCCCAGTGCTCAGGTAGATTGCCAAGCGGCTATCTCCAACCATAAAATAAACTATAGCATTTATGTATCCGCAATGCATTGCAGCTGGGGACTTTAACAAATGCATTTAGTGCTATTTGTAAAGTAGTAGATGCACAAATGTGACCATCATTACTTGGTACAGCATGTAATGAAAAATGGATGCCCTGTGGTTTGGGAGCCTGTTGGAGCACTTTTGTTTTAAAACAGGCTGAATCTGCCAGACTCGTGCACATTTGTATCCCTCAATTGGGCAATACCAATAAGTATTTGTGCCATCAAATCGTTTTCCTGAATTGCATTTGCGGATGGTGGCTGCAGATACGAGCACAGACAGTAAGGCTCCTCTTGACACTTGAGCTGCATGTATGTCTCCGCTCAGTCTCTCCATTCTGATTGCTTTCATTTTCAGGATGAAGAAATGATATATTAAAGTTGTAGGCCCAGCTTGACTCCCTGGGGAATTGTGCCTCATTATCTAAGAAGCTGCTTACACTCCACTGCTTAGCTCATTACAGATGGTAGAGCAGAGAGAAAGAGAGAGAGAAAGAGAGAGAGAAAGCTCTGAGGGTGAAAAGTATCAGAAATGCTGCGCTCTGCCTGAGTTCCACAGTTTTCTTACAGGAATGAAAAGTTGATGTAGTATAATTAACTACATGCTCTTCCTAACCATCTGCTTCTTGTTGCTGCTTTACTTTTTCAACCTGAAGTAAAATGGTAATAAGCACTCCCAAGAAAAAAACCACACACACGTACACACACACACACACACACACAAACACACACACACACACACCTATATATATATATGTCTATATGACAGACAGAAAAGAAATACAGTTTAGGCAATTAAAAGACAAACACAAAAACACTTCTTGCTTTACATGATTGTTGTAAAAATCTGGACTAAACACAAATAAACCTAAAACAGTAGAATAACTTTTTCCATTCGGCACGTGTCAGGGTTTTTAACACCTACACCCACCCAAATTGTCAACAAAAATATGTATTATGTAATCAAACCCGAGCCAGCCTGCAAAACCATCAACTTTTACACACTGCAGTAGCACAATTGTCAGGACTGAAGACTGAGACAAGGACTGAGCACTGCTGCGTTCTACAGAGTGTGTGTGAGTTTTTGAAAGAGAGAGAAACAGACTGACAGTCAGTGAGTTTCTATCTAGTTGTTTTATGCACATTTTTAATTGGCACATGAAAAAAAATCTGTGAAAATGTCAAAAATTTAAAAACATTTCAGAATATCACAAAAAAGTTTTTATGCTTGGGGGAGGTGGAAGAGTTGGTGTATCGATAAAAGGTAAATGCAGCTAAGGGCAATAGAATCTGATTCAGTGAATAAGAACCCCTCTACAGCTTGCATTAAAATGCATTTCAGGGGAGCGGCTTGCCACCTCCAGAGGTTCAGGGAAGCATTGTGACTGAATTGATCTCAAGTGTAAATGCAATTGCATTTTCAATAAATATACAGCTACTATGTGGGGGGAAATGTTGAAAACCAGCGGCTCGGTGGTCTCTTTCTCATCTGATGCTATCACTGCTGAAGTGTCTCTCTCATCTGTAATGTATTCTCCCTGTTGATAACTGTCTTTACAATCAGATGGGCCTGTTTCATCTTGCTGTTGCCCCCTAAATCTTCCTGACTAGTTCTGACATATAAAACTATGAAAAATCGGATTTGGATTTCCATTGGATTTCAGTGTTGACACTGGAGACACCTATTAATACAAGGTGTATATATAATCGGGTTAAATCACATAGAAAAGAGACACATATTTATACAAGGTTTCAAGGAGCTTTAAATTATGACATGATGTACCGTGATTGCAAAGACCACTGCAAACTCTCTTTGTCATTTCTAGATGGCTTTTAACACACTGATGTATACACGCAGGGCTGTTGCCAGACTCTTCCGAGAGCACATGGCTGTAATATTAATGTTCAAAACTCTCCATTTCCATTGTGCGGTGCGCTCTTTATTATTATACATTTATTGTTTTCTTTTGTTTGAGGTGTGACTGGTGCTCTTTTAATTACATCATTTGGTTGTGTCCTCTTCTGCAGTGGCACCTGGCTGGAGAGTTAGTGCATCCTACTGCTTATCTTGGTCCATCAACTCCCAATATTGGCATAACAGTAGTGAATGGAAAAACACATCAGTTTTCTGAAACTTCAGTTAAAATTTGCTCTACAGTTGGATGAAAACCCAACCAGTGAGTAAGAAAGAGAAGGTGGAAGGTGGACTATTGCGCATGATGTTTTTGTAAGTTAATAACTAACTAAGAATGCGTCTTTGTCACCATTTGAGCCACCCACTAGGGATGAGCAAGTACACAATTATTTGTATCTGTTTCTTTTCAGCCAACTAAATATGTGTATCCATATCTGTACCTGGGCTGGGCGGAGTTTTAACCAGAAGTGGATGGGGCCTAAACCAGAATTTGTTATTTTAAGCCTGAAACTGATGTGGGTTGATCAAAAGTTGCTGCATTTACTAAAACTATTAACAGAACAATCTCAGGCTTGAACTTTAGATCATTTGTTGATCATAAGAATTGGAGTTTGAACATGGCTATCCAAATGGGAAAGTACAGATATTGACACATGTTGTTGTTTGGATGATACTTGTACTGGTGAAAATTACATTATCCGTTCTGGATACTCCTTTCATCCAAGTATTGAACTCAGCCCTACTGCCCACCCAAGACCCCTTTTCTAGTAAGCTTATCCTAACCAGTCCGACCTGCAGGTTGTGGGTCAATTACCACCAGTTCTTAAAGTGCATCTGTTTTGTGACATTATTCTGATGCACGGGCGTTTCCCATTTCAGCCTTTGCAGAGAGGTTACTTTAACATATCCTGTTGCTCTCTTTAATGTGACAACAACACCAACAGACATTGTGAAGATTAATATCTACAAAGCCCTCGATAAGGAGGCTGGAGTTGGCTCAGATCAGAGGTTATCGGCTTCAGGGATTAATGGGACAAACACTAAAACCTCAAATTTGAGTCAACACGGCGCCGCAATCTCCTTTGTATTCAGACGCCACCCTCTGCCCTTAGGATCACATTCCTGATCTCCTGCTACAAGCACTTTACCTCCAATCCGCTAGCAATTTCCTCAAATATAACAAATGCAGAATTAGTTTGACCTGCAGTGGAGGGGAGGGAGCCCACACAGTGTCTATAAAGAGCTTTCAGGGGAAGCAGCAGGAGGAAAAAAAAGGCTTTAAATGTTTTGTCATGATGCCAATCAAAAATGAGACATGTTTTCCCCAATCTGTGTGCTGTCAATCTCACTGTGCAAAGCTGCCTGACCACAGCAAGGCTGCTGATCGTCTTATTGCTGATTTAGGAGCATTTTCTCTCCCAACCCAAAACCGTCTCAGAACTGTTTATTTTAAAATGAGGAGATAGATCAAAAGGCTTGCTTTGACAAGCTAATATGACTGCAGGAGCCCTTGACACCAAGGGTACAAAGAAAAGGAGGGGAGAAAAAAAATGGCTTAGTTGTTGAGAGAATTTCTAATGACAGAATAAAATACATTCAAACGTGTTTGCTTTCAACATTTGTTGGAAAGGATTTTGCAGCATTTTACAATAACACACTGTAAAAAATAAATAAATAAAAGATAAAAAAAAAAAAAAAAGATAAAATAACGGTATTCCAGACCTTAGAGGGAAAAAGGAGCAATCCTCTCAGACTAACCTGATCAGTTTACTATTGGACGCATGCAGTGAAATATATAAATACAGTTTAGAGAAAAAAAAAGTCTCATATTTATTATTATGGTTTCCAACAACAGCAATAGCTTAAGTGAATTTTACATAACTGTGTAATTTTCCCTAGCATGCCATCATGATTGCTTTCCTGCTCATACAGACAGATGTACAGTTGTGAAGAGTGATTTTTTTTCCACACAATAGGGGATCAGTGGGCATTAAAGATAAATGGGAAAGGCAGCTGAACAATTTGAAAACTCTGAGAGGGAAAGAGAAAAAAAGGCAATTTGCACTCCCCATTTTGCTATTACCAATGCATGAGGCACGATACCAAGCACTTTCAGGAAAGTCTTGCAATGTTTCACCGTGGCATTTGGATAATTGGCTGGGGAAATCGTTTTCTGCAATTAACAAATTAAAGGATTTTTAATGCTGTGTTCACTCTCTCCTTCCCAGGGAGAGCGGGCGCCAACACCGCCACCTCGCTTTTTCTGCCCCCTGCAGCAAATTTTCGTCCAGGTGATACTAGTGACAACCTTCTCAGAGAATGAGGCTGTAGCTTTATTAATACGCCTGTGATGTCACCTCCAGAGATTTCCAATTTTGCAAAAACCTCAGCCGACCAGACCCGAGGAGGGAAGAATGTCAGGCTGCCCGGCTGGAATCTAAATGGCAGATATGTCCCTGACAATGCTGCAATAACATATCGATCAGGTGCCGTGTTAGAGGTGCATGAGCTCAATATAAAGTCTGGTGAAATGCCCTAGAAAAGAGGCTACAGGAGAGAATTGAGAAGCAGGCTGTGTATTCAAATGTCAGCCCGGATTCCTCTACAACCTTTTGCGCCATCGAATGTCTCGAATATAAATGGACTGGAGTTTCAAGCAGGTTCTCTTCTTTCAGTATAGACGTTCTATTTTTAGATCAGGTCCCTTGTTGCGAGAAAGTCTTGCACAACCGTGTATGCAAATCATATCATATTAGGCCCTGCATCCTCTTGAAGCTGCATGTGATGCATACACTCAATTGCCTCTGACTGAGGAGTTCATTGAGAGGAGAGTGACCGCCCAGGGAGAGCTCAAGCAGGTTCGGCTGATGAGCTACTTCACGCCACATTTCAGCCCATTGATGAAGCTTATCAGCAGGATAAATATCTTCTGCCAGAGCCTTCAGACCAATCATTATCCCTTTCCTACAAACAGATCAGAAAGTGGAATACCGAGCTTTCTATCTCTGTCACTGCGGCCCTTTTCTCTATTCTATGACATGTCGCTGCCACGCAGAGTAAAGTGCATGTATTGTCCCCTTAATCTCTGGTCCCAGACCTGGTGCCAGCTGAACAATGCATAGTCCATCTTCCAAATTTGTTAACTGGTATTTATAAGAGAAGGATGTGCAGTGAGACTGTGAACACCTTCTTCTCATTGCAGAACAAAATACATTTATTTTTCTGGAATGGAGATGTAATAGATAAATAAAGAAAAAAGATCTAATATGATAGACTAGTCTTATTAATATCATATATTATTATTTATGTTGTTGAACCCATTAAACTGAGCTTGGGTTGTTTTTAGCAGTCCACACATCTATCAAATGCCAAACAAAGGCATATTTGTTAACTGTGAATTAATTGCTTTTGCATGGACGATGTTATAATTATTTTCATTTCATCTTATTTTCCATTTGGCTTCATTTTATTTTTGTCTTGTATTTATATTTTTTATTGTACCCCTAATTGTTATTGCTTTGCAGTGGGTCAAAATGCAGGGCATAAACTGAATCATAACTTATTATTAACTATTTTTAAGCTATAATTGTGTGTTAAGTTGGAAGTGGGCAGCTCTGGCAAATTTCTGTAGTATGAGGACATTGCCCATGCATATATAAGAACATTGTATATACAGTATATATATATATATATATATATATATATATATATATATATATAAGATATGTATAAGAATATCATCATACTCATAATGCAATAACTGCACATAACCTAATAACAGATGTAATTAAACATAAATCGAACAATCTGCCCATAATGTAATAAAATGGTGCTTTTGTTACACTTTTGTGCATAATGTAACAAATTATTACATTTCATGCAATGTTACATAATGCAACATAAAACATGTACCAACATAAAACACAAACACAACATGTATTGTAAAAACAAATTTAAATCAAAAACCATTTAATCCACAGTCACTGTGTGTGGTATGAATTCGAAAAGCAACCCATATACATTATAAATACTAGGGCACAAATACAATGAATTGCAAACCAGGATGGAAATTTAGCTTTATGAATAAAGACATGTTCTTAACGCATTTGATTTTAATTTGTTACAATGATATACGTTAAGTTATAACATTTTCTATTTAAAAAAAGTTACTACAAATGTCACAACTGGATAAAATGTCTATTACATTATACGCAAGGATGATGATTACATTATCTGCTTTTATTACATTTATTTATTATATTATGCAGACATCCACAGTCATTATAAAATGAGTTGCTGCAAGGATGAGTTCTTGTTACAGTTACAGAGTTTAACTTCTGACCCTCAGTCTGAGACCTCGTAAACACAGCTGATTCTACCTCAGAGGCAGTCAGAGCGTTGGGGGTGGAAGGGGCGTGCGGAGAGGCTCAAACCCAGGAGTCAACTGTACACTTGTTCTCTGACTCCCATCTTTCACCAGAGCTGAGAAGCAGTGGCTTCGTCAATCAGTCACAGTCAACTAATTGCTGGGCTGGCACATTCAAATCACAGCACCGCTGGAGGTTAATGAAAATTGCACCTTTGCTTGACATAACATCCGATCCTGTTAGCTGTGTCGAGCTGAATCCTTAGGCAGTGTCAAGTGGATTTCCCCAGAGAGCTGCTGCCACGTTTAAAAGGCAATATGTTAACTGTCATAACACGCGTACCTGTATTTGTGCCGCATAAAAGCAACATCTAATCTCTAACTAGCAGGGCACTCCAAGAGCGCAGACCTCCGCCAAGGCCATATGCACCATCTCGCAATGTCAAAGGTACAATAAACAACAGTCAGAACATTAATATAGCAGCAAACCACTAAGATATAGTAGAGTAATGGCATCCTGAGCAGAGAATGAAGTCACATTTGCTCTGTGTGTGGTAATCCCAATTTCTCTATTCATTGTTTTGATAGCCAGGCCAGCTTGCATGCATGTTAGTGTGTGTCAGTCTGCTAATGCTGGTCTGACCCACAGTGTAGTAGTGGAAGTGTAATGTCCACCCTCCAGTTTCCCCCTAGGTCACCCTGCGGAGTGTGAGTTAACCTCCCTTAACACATTTACCTCTGTCAGCACTGTTGCACTGCTACCCACCGCCATTTCAACTCAGCCACCTCCATGGTTGTTTGTGACGTCCAATCAGAGAGCCATGTGCAGGCATACCCAGGACAGACTCTTTAAACAAATTTAACAAAAAAGTGAAAAATATTTAGTGTATTCATCCCATGATTCAGATCCACTCCAAAATGTAATGGGTTCTTCCTTGGCCCATGCTATACCCTTCCGCCAAGTTTTATGGGGAATAATCAGGCCACCAGTTTTTTTTTTCATAATTCTGTTGACAAACAAACAAACACACCAAAACAAAATGTTACCTCCTTGATGGGCGTAAAAAAGACTGGCATTAAAGTAGGAGTAATAATAAAACTAAAGGAAGTTATTTGCTACATAAAAATTGAGTGCAGTCTCTATTTCCATGACAACAAGAGGTCACTTGTCAAGAAAATGTGAACATGCTTTGTTTTACAGTATGTCCAAGTGGTTTTGGAGGTATTGTTGGTTCTGCTGTAGCAAATACAAGTTTGACTATCCGGAATTACCATTATAGATATCTATAACGTCATTTTGACTAGTAGTAATGTCATTGTGACTAGTATGAATTTTAATTTAAGATATCATTCTGACTAGTCAAAACTGAATGACAGATATCTATAACGTCATTCTGACTAGTCAAAACTGAATTACAGATATCTGTAACGTCATTTTGACTAGTCAAAACTGAATGACAGATATCT
>NC_065515.1:35662786-35673194 GCF_006386435.1 Epinephelus moara
AGATATCTATAATGACAAACCCCATACACATGAATGGCAAAAATAGTTTGAATCTTACTAGTCAAAACTGAATTACAGATATCTGTAATTAGAGTTTTGACTAGGCAAAATCTAATCACAGATATCTTGAATAAGAGTTTTGACTAGGCAAAATTATGTTGCAGATATCAGTAATGAATATCCAGTCTAGAGATTATATGTTAAAACAGCTTGCCATACACAGGACACACTGCATTCTGTTTTCCATAGTTACTTACTATTACTATTACTTCCCGCTATTTCCTCATCTGGGGATAGTAACTGCAGAGAACTGACATTACTCTTTGGTAACTGGATAACTACCAACAGCAACCATGGAAAACAAAGATGCCATCCTCTTGCCATCCTCTTTGTGTTTTGGTTGTGCAGTGGTTGACACAATTTCTTAGTGCCTACACTCTCCTGGGAGATCATACCCGATTGCAGACAGGATTGCAAACTGATAGTGAAGCTTACAGAGAGCCAGTCTAAACACACATTGTGTCATTATTCTGTAGCCCAATAGTTTTCAAACTTTTTGTGCCCAGGGCACACCAAAGGGCAAGCCAAAATCTCACGGCACACCTGTATTTATATCTGTGCACAATAGCCTCTATAACATGTGTTATCACTCTTATCATGACATAAATGTTTGTTTGTATTTACTAATATCAAATAACAGTTTACAACCAGCTATTACTACTGAAATATTTATTAACAAAATGATTCAACAATTAATTTTAAACGTTTATAAAAATTACATCAAAGCACCAATAACATCCATTTTTACCGGGAAATATGCAAGGATAGGTGATGTGTTACAAACTTATAAGGTTTGTTTTAATCAAATTTAAAAAAAAAAAAATTAAGGTAGAGTTTGCCTCTTTATTAGGAAATGAGTGCACACAACATATTGATACACTCGATTCAAAATTAATTCCTAACTTTTTGTATAGGCCCATTTGAATATTGTAACCTGGATTTATTTTATGTGTTCTATTTTATTTAACCCATATTTAACCAGGTAAGTCCCTTTGAGATCAATTATCTCTTTTACAGTGTTCGGGGTTGTTACTCAAAAAAGTAATGTATTACACATTACACATTACTTAGGAAAAAAAGTAATCCCTTACTTTACTTAATTACTCCCTAGAGAAAATAATTAGTTACAATACTCGTTACATTACTAGTTACTCTGTAAAATTGCCTGAAATGCATTGTCACGTAATTTGCCAGTTAACGATATAGCATTAAACCTTACATATGTGTAACAAGCCTAAGGTAGGTATAGTTAACTAGGATATATCCAGAGTCGGCTTCACCAGGGAGCACCAGGGAGCAGTGCCCCCCCACTTCATTCACTGTGCCCCCTCACTTGTATAAAAGCATATGTTTTCTCACATCAGTGTAATTGTAGCAATGACTGAAATCCATTATGCTATTAGGGTGTTGCATGAGGTGTCAGGCCAGAGCTTCTTGTTCATTGCACAGCTGGTTCACAAGGTAGGCCCCTAAGCAGACTTCCCTCTTTCTCTCCTTAAGTATTCATGCCCGTAAAGTATCCCCCCGCACCCCCCGTGAGGCGGGGGGGGCCTCGGAGTCCGGAGACTCGGGACCTCGGAGACTCGGGTTAGCTGCGGGGGGGGCCTCACGTGTTGCCGTTACGGCACTGTAAGTATTGCATGGTTTCCACCAGAGAAGTTGTTATGCCAGGCGGGGGGTGGTTACCGTGTGTAAAGGTGTTATGATTATATTACTTGCCCACTGCCCCACAGTCATTTAGTTCATTTTTGCCTATCAGCGCCACGTTTATCAAATAAACAAAACTCGAATTTGTAAAATATTTAGCGTGTTATCAATACTTAGTAGTGTGTACTCCGTTGCAGCACAGAGTAGCGGAGTGAGACGTCTGTCCTCGCTCCTGCTATCTGCTGTAAACACATGAAGCTGCTCCCATGTCTCCCCGGGTCTCGGTGCTTGTTTGTGGCAGAAACTCTCCCATCCTTTGGCTCGTCCCCGCATCTGTGTTCACCGCTGACTGGCTGGACACGGTGGACGACCCGTTGGCAACAGCCTGAAGCCCGTCGTCACTAACTCTTAAGTAAGGGGAAGATCTAATGATGAATTTATGTAACGCAAGTAACGACTTAAGTGTTTGATTAGTAACTGTAATGTGATTACTGCATTTAGGGATAGTAGTGCCTTACACTATTCGTTACTGAAAAAGCCATATTTGGCAGTAACGCGTTACACCCAACACTGCTCTTTTACAAGGGAGACCTAGCCAAGACAGCAACAATGTGCATCACAGCACACCGGCACACCTTTTGAGAACCACTGCTGTAGCCATTACACTGTACAATTAGCATTTAGATCACAATGGTCAGTTTAAGCAAAAAAACTTTTCTATTTCCTCTATAAGCATTTGAACAAAAAAGCACACTGTCATTTTCCATATATCATCTGCTTGCTCATAATAATTCACAGAATGAAATTAATGCATACATGTTTTCGGATAAAATCAATAAATCAAATTAAAATTAATGAGCCAACCCAAACTTCATCAAGGTAATTTCGTCAAGCCAGGCGATTCAATATATATGACAAGCTTTCTCTGTCCAAAATTGTTCCCCAAACTATCCCTTATTACGTTGTGTGTGAATGTCTAATACAAATCATTGCACCTTATATGGTGAAACATATAATGGTCACAAATCAAGACTCAACAACCATCATGCATTGCACAGACTGGTTGTTGGATGAGAGGAATATATCTTTCATTTGATTTTGCCATCTCACAATGTATTTAAAACTCCCAGTGTAGTAAGTAGCGAATTGATAAGTGAAAGGTTTTCGACACAGCAATTGCCTTTTTGATACCAGTAAATAATGTGCTACATGAATGCATGTGCATGTGTGACTAGACTAATTGAGAGACAGGTTTAACCCCCACCAAGATCAGAAATTGGCATCGCAGCATTAATTTGTGACTTCTGCGAGAATAACTGCTGCTTGATGCTCGGTGATGCAGCAAGCTAGCTAGCCCGGTCGCTAACCAGACAGTGAGTTAACACAGTGGATTACAGAGATGTACTGACTGCTCTCTCATGGATGACTGCAATCCATCTCTATGTTCAGCAGTTTATACGTCAGCAGAACAGGCTTGTGTAAAATTGGATGGCATGACTCAGTTAAAATGATTTTTTCTTTTGGGTCTCTTTTTCCAAAAGGTTGCAATTTGTCAATGACATGAATTTGTGTGTCAAAGCGCACCGACACTCAGATTTTCTGTGCCTCAGCGAGCAGACCGGCTGATCATAGCAATTCAGATTGTTGCTGTTTTAAATCCTGGTGTACTATCACTGGGCTTTTAGGCAGAAAATTGGGTAGCAACAGAAAAAATACATTCAGTCAGAAACAGATAGCCGCTCGTCAATATGGCCACTTATAAATTGTGCAGTAATTGTGCAGAGCTTCAGCTAATGAGGTAAGAGAAGGAATATACAGTAGAGGGTGTCCACACACTAACAGTGGTGGCCGTTTCTGAGTCATTAAGTGCTGCTGTAATCGTGCCATTACGCTGCTCATTACGGACAGACTGTGGCATAATCTCCCACAGGGCTGCAGTCACCACTCAATTCCATTAGACACTGTTTCCTGCCTGGGAATCATCCTCGCTCACTATTCCTAATGACGAACCCCTCGCCGATTCAAAGCCGGGCTCCTCTGACACTGGTGTTCTGACTGGAAGCAGGCCAGCGTCACCCTCTGAGACCGTCTTTCTTTCAAGCTTACAGTGGGCTACAAGTAGATTATGGATGAAGCACAAATGAACACATTCACTGGCTTGAGAGAGGACTTTAACTGGTGACAGCCGACAGCCGCTGACTACACGGGCAAGATCTCCTGTCTTGTTGGCTTTAAGCGGGATATATTTGAGACAGGCTCATTTCAGATGAAACGGAGCCATGACTGCAGATGAATGCAAAGTAAACCTGCAGCAAGAGATAAAATTCAAACAAAGACTCATTACAGTTTAATTCTTTTTTTTATGACAACTAGATCCCCACCATTAGCATGAAAGCCTTATTTTTCTCTTTCCATTTCTTTCCAAAAATTGATATTCACTTCCAGTCCGGTCAACAGTTAGCGCTGAACATATGCACCGCACGTTCAGCAGCAAGAAAAAAGAGAAACAGAAAAGTGGCAGACAAAGTCTACCCCCGAAGAAATAAAATATTCAGGAGAGATTTCTGTTGACTTTGTGCTAACAAAGTTTCTCAAAAGAAGGCAAACAGCAGTTGTATATGTGTGTGTGTGTGTGTCATATGTTGGATTCAAATCTTGAATCGATATTTTTATAATGATGTATCAAATGAAAATGTGCACCAATGTGCCAGTGTAAAAAGGAGTCACAGTCAGGTGAATATCACCTGAATCTGCAGCTCCCCTCCATCTTCAAGAGCTTCATAGTGTGTTTCAGCTTATTGTTCAGTTGTCTGGCCCACAACTTTACCGTGTTGGTTCACTCTCATAGCATCGTTTCAACCAAAATTGCTCTAAAAAACTCATGGGCAAATTTAAAAAGGATTACGTGGCTTTTGTGGTTAAACCTGCGCTAAGACAAGAAGAAAACGTGTAGGTCTCGAAGCACCTGCTAAAGGTAAAATGCACCCTTAACTTCACTGCCAAGAAAATAGCATCTCTGTGCTCCTGTGCTATTTGCAGGTATTTGATTTAAGTAATATACATACATTTAGCACAAAATTGGCCCATCTGTGCAAATGAACCAAACTGCAAAGAAATAAAAATAAATAAATGAATAATCAACAAAGACCAATACTAATGGCCACATGCAGTTAGAGTGATTTTTTTTTTTTTTCACTTTTAAGAGTTGGTGGTAACTGAAGCGTGTTTCTAAGAGGAGTCATGCTCAGACTTTCAGGTAATCATGGCAGCCATGATCATAGACAGGCGAATGCATCGTCATAGGAGATGTGCCTTTGCACCTCGTTGGTCACACCTGCAGCTTGTGGTCTGAAAATTTCATCTTTCTTTTTCTTTCTGCCATTCTTCTGCATGTTGCCTAAATGTTGCAAAGGCGACATTTATTTGCCATATGGGTAACTGCAATCAGACCAAAAATATAAATTGCATATTGCTGCAAAATGGCCGTGTTTGCCCTGTAATATCATTAGCGCAATATCTTTAATCAGACCTTGAGATGGGGCAGATAGGGGATGCAAGTCATGTGCAATTCATGGTGCTATCAGTGGCTACAACCCATTCATTGTGAATTTGCCAGTCACTGTACTCTACCTGCTCAACAGCCAAGAGACACAGTTACAAACTAACTGGCAAACACAGTGGAGCATTTAGCAGCTAATGAGACAGATACTTCCCTCAGGAGTTGGTGGAGACCAAAACAGAGCCAAAAGAGAGTGAATATTGGATTTGCATTTGCCAGGTGTACACAAACTGTAACATAAGCAAGTGTTTGAAACGTAAAGTGTTGTGTTAGCAGCTTGTTTCTGCTTCCTCATAGTGTCCAAATAAATCAGTTATTGCAGTTCTCTAAGAAATAATGTGACATTTTGGAAAATATATGTATCTGCTTTCTTGTTTAGAGTTAGATAAGATGATTAATAGGCCTGACACTCTTACATCTGTACAGAAAATATGAAGCTACTTCTAGCTGGTTAGCTTACCATGACGGCAGGAAACAAGGGGAAAAAGCTAGCTGGCTCACTAACCAAAAGCTTATTATTTAAATAGTTATATCTTGTTTGACACGTATAAGCCAAAGTGCTTTGAGGAGCAGGTAGGTGAGTTTGTTACCTTTAGACAGAGCCAGACTAGCTGCCTCCCCCAGTTTACCCTGCAAACCATCAGTAGATGGCGGTCAGTGCACCCCCGTTTGGAGAAGCAGGCAGGAGTGCAGACACAGAATCTCAGTTATGTGGATGATGGCAGCAGTAAAACATATTGTATCCCCCTGAAAAAAGGCCCAACTTAAAATATCAATATCAGTCTAAGCATATGCTATATTGAAAATATTTTCACTGTTTTACGTTGCGGTCAGACAGCCCTTTCATTTGGCTTTGATGTGTTTTTTCTCTTTTTTTATTTTAAGCAGGCTATCATTTAAGTGGCTAAAATATGTTTTGGCGCTAACCTTCATCCACAGTACTATATAACTTAGCTTCCTTGGCGGTACTCCTGTCTGCTTCTTCAAACTGGGAGTGTGCTGACTGACTTCTACTAAAGGTAATACACTGACTTTAGAAACGTACCTCATAAAACCCCACTCCAAAAAAGTCTAAACTATGGGTTTATATTAAAAACACATTATTGAAAATAAGACTTCGAATGGTTGATAAGGATGTCAGCGCCGATCACATTAATTTTACAAAATCGGAATTGGTAATAAAAGATTGGAGGAATCAAAACAACAAAAATGGCCAGGTTTTTCATCTATGTTGTTCACTGTTGCCTCCGTTTCCAATGTATAAAGTGTGGCTCGATCCTGTATATTTTATAAATATATATTTTTTTTATAAGACAGTCAGCTGATGGCTTGCTCACCTCCAGACACTGAGGTACCTCCAGACCTCAGTGGCACCTCCAGGCCAGTGGGATGGCTCGATCAGCTGAGCCCAGGTAGACCGGCCCCTACATTATGCCGCTCCTGGCAGTATGGCGAGAGACGCCGGCGAGTGAGAAATGAGCCAGAAGTCCTCTGTGCATTCGGCCTACCACGGCATTTTACACCGCTCAAAGTCTGCGAAATAGGTGCGCTTCCCTGTGGAATATCATCCATCCGGCCACCGGCCTCACCTCAGAGATTCCGCCATGGATATCAAGGGATCCTACGGAGCCTCCACGCCTGAAAAAATGCCAGAGCGTTACGGCATTCACCCATGGTCCTGTGCATAAACACTTTGTATTATTTGAAATATAGTTCATTGTTTTAATCCAAATAATCTCCTAAATCCATCTCATCCATTCTTAACAAAACCTTTTTTATATGCTGTATACACGAATGCATTCCTGAACAGAGAGAAGTGAAACTGTGGCACGTCGTCATGTTTTGCACAAAATTAAGGATCAAGAGGCCAAATGCAACTTATGATCACCTGGCAACACACAGAAAAGCACCTGGCAAATTTCCATTGCTCTTTTCATTCAATTTACTCTCAGTCTCCGTGTGAAATTAGCATCTGATTTTCTAATGCGGCAGCTAATTATGCAATCAGTGACTGGGACTGCCCTCATAAGGTGCAGTTCACAGTGGGATTTGTCGCAGGTAAGCTCGGAAAATAAATCAGTCCTTCTAAAATAGACATGCTGATGAATTAAGTGACATTCCAAAACCTGCCACAACTCTGACTGAAAAAAAAATCATTTGGGCATATTTTACTTATGTAATTACAGCACTAGTTTTATGGAAATTTGTACAAGAAGCAGGTGAATTAAATTTTATCTTACCCACCACAACCTTCCTTAAATATACCTACGCAAATCTGCACCTGCTTTTCAGAGGCAGAAAAGTGACCCTCTCAAATGAAGCCAGTAAATCCGGCAGGCTGCACAATCAGCCACGCTTCGTCATGTCTGCTGTTGTTATTTGGACTAATCTCTCTGAAATGAATATGCATAAAGGACAGAGGTCCAGGCTGCTTTTTTTTTGCCACGTCTCCAGGCAGAGAACACATCTGAAACACGATGAAACGGATGCAAAATGTAAATCTGGTCCTCAGCATCACTCAGAAAAGAAAAAAAAAAAAAACGCTAAAAATATCCATATCATAACATACATAACTTTACCCTGGGTGGACTGAGCTCTTCATGTGTACTCACTAATGATTCCGCTTCCATGCGAAACTGTGTTTTGACAACATGAAAATGAATCTCGCTGTAGAAAACTTCTTCCCTCTTCCTGCAAAGCGACTCTGAATCACATGTTTGCCAAAAACCTCATGACTGGTTTTGTTTTTCTTCACTTGAGTCTGCTTTTTTTTTCCCCGCACCGCAACTTCTGAGCTCAGCATGAACTCAGAACTTAAGACAGCTGCCATTCGCTGACAACTATGAACATTTCATCTGTCTGCGATCTCCCGGCGGAGCGAAAGTTCAGTTTGCCTTTCAACACCCTTCTCTGTGTTTAACCTCAACCGCTTCTCAGGTTTTCTCTCATTGGCACACCCGCTGCTCCCGCCCAGGTTGGATTCCATAAGATGTGAGGGATTTTGATGAGAGGAGTATTCGCAGCGACTGGGGCTGTTACTGCAGCCTTTGAGCATGGAGGTGAATGCTTCAGACAAATTAGCCACCTCTGGATTAACTCATTTTCAACGATCTGCCTGAGGAGAGAGTGTGAGAGACATACTGAGATTGAGTGAAACAGATAAGATTCACTGGGTCTCATACTAGGACATTTTTGCATTCTTATCCTCAATCTCTCTCGCTTCCTTTGTGACAGGGCTTTCTTGTGCGGATGTTCAAAGTGAGCTGCACAAACCTGTTGTTGATTGCTTATACTTGATGAATGCTGCTTGATTAGTGCTGGCAAGAAATGAGAGAGACAATCTTTTGTGCTGGTTTTTTTCTACTTTGGTGTGTGTTGAGGATGCACTGGTTTGTACTTCTTCCAGGAAATAACCACAGCCTCATATTCCAGTGCTGACAAAAACACTTTTCCTCACCGACTCGCCTTTAATACATTTCCAAACTAACCACCAATGATGAAAATAGAAGCATTACAAACTTGCAGCACTACATATTCACTTGAGTTCTGTGTGACAAAGCTGGTGACTGATAAACGATACTCAAAAGCCCACAAAACAGGTTCAGGACATGGACTGTAAATAAGGGATATAGCCACTGTGATGTCACCTATTACTTTGAAACCTTGTGTTTGTCATTTTGGCCGTTGCCATCTTGTGTTTTTTTGGAGCCAGGAGTGGCTCCAAAAAACAGGCTGGGGGAGGGGTTCTGACTCAGACTGTGATGATGCTTCACAGTCAGCCTGTCATTCAAAGGGACCCTGTCTATTGGCATCGACTGGCTTATGGAGCCAGCCTCAAGTGGCCTTTCAATGAGCTCCAGTTTTTGGCACTTGCGTGTTGGCTTCATTTTTCAGCCCCAAGAGACTGACGCTTGGTTCAGAGTGGGTATATATCGATGTAACATCCCAGCACTACATCTGATCGTGAGTAGGTGTGCGTCAGTGGGATCTGATCATAGCCGGCGCCCCTAAATTAATCCTTAGAGTTTCATTTACAAAAATGAGTTAAAACAAGAACCTCTCTTGAATACAGGTTGTTGGAAATCAGCAGTCAAAAACTTACTATATTTACTGTACTATAAAAGAAATGAAGAAGGTTTGGTGTAAAAGGAATACTTCACCCCCTAAATGACCATTTGTGTATCATTTACTCACCCACTGTTACGCTGAACTCATGATAACTTTTCTCGCATGGCTCCACAGTGAGCAAAAAATCTGAAAACAGAGAAATTTTCTGGTGATTTGAGGTGCAACACTGAATCAAAACATCCCTTTACAAACTCTCACACACCTCATACTGTATAATCAAAGTGTCATTTATCCGTTCGTATGCTCAGCACTTCCCAAACACATGCATTTTCACTGCACTGAACCTGCTGCTAAGGCGCAACCTTCCTACACTGGCTGTGTAGACATTGTGTGAGGCTGCTGTTGAGGTGAGAGAATTTGAACCCACTTTAAGTAAGTTTTTCATTTTAATTGATTTCAGGAACATGTTGAAACTGCGTATTCATTTTCATTATTTTCCCCCTGTGGAGGCCGGCAGACTTATACTGCCACTTCTCAACCCTTTCTTCAAGTATGTTCATATCCTGTTAATTTTCTTTGCCAGTGATTTTTTGAGTGGAAACTTACATTCCCTATAGTCTCGCCACCAGACAATCAGAGATCTCCGCCTTCTGATAGTCTGGGGACACTCCTTTCTAAAGTGTGTTTAACACATCGGCGAAAACGGCCGGCAACAAAGCAACGCCTCTTGCATTTTTGAAAAGGACACGCCTTCTCGGAAATGTGCGCTCCCCCTTTTCTCATCCGCAAGGAAACAAACACACACAGAGCTTGAAAATGGATGCCGAGAGATTTAACTCCAAACACACACAGAGCTTGAAAATGGATGCCGAGAGATTTAACTCCGTTTTATCAAACGTGTGCTGATTCGTGAAGAAAATATTTTTTCCAGCGGATGTCTTAGTTACAACATGATTGAGCTAACTGGAGTAGTTTCATGTCGTATCCGACAACGGGAGGCTTTTAACAGATGACGTCCTGATGTTAGCTTTGCTGCTAGTGTTAGCTGTCCCTGTCAGCTGCAGCCACTGATGC
>NC_065515.1:35673289-35679048 GCF_006386435.1 Epinephelus moara
GCAAACGTGACAAATATCCACTAACTTTGACGGCGTTTTCTGCGAGCACGGCTGAGCCATTTTGTACCGCTACACGTGTTTCTAGTCGGACTATGTTTACAAGCACAAGAGTTCAGCGAATCACCGAAGGACCGCCCTGCAGATTTACTATTGGTTCTGCAACGTAGGGAGTTTTTTTAAACTCTGAAATTGTATCCACTCATCTTACACAAAATCAGGGAGAAGACATCAGTCTTTAGTTAAGCAAAGCGTCTAAAGACTTACTTGTGAGTCTATATTCCCTAGCAATGTTTTTGCTTAGTGTATAATAGTCAGATTCATGAACTACATGGTAGTCATAGTAATATGTGAGTGAGTGCCATAAAAAGCTTTTAATGCTTTAGTTGCTACAAGTGGTGGTATCACGTTTTTTTGTTGCCATCATACAGTTTCTGTTGTATGTTGGTTTGAACTCTCACTCATTTTGCTTTTGTTTGTTTCCCACACAACAATATTCCCTCAGTGTGTACTCTCAGGCATCACTGTCACTTAAACAACAAACTGCTCCAAAATTAGAGTCGACCCAACCATCATCACAGCCTTAAGATGTAAACAAAATTTAGTCACCTTGCATTTCTTCACCTTGGCTTTCAAAAACTTTTCCTCAAACAGCTGTCTTTCAAAAAGAACTCTAAAACATTACCGGCACCTAAATTGCTTGTTTATCCAATTCGTCAAGGGATTTGAATGAATGTTATGAGCACACAGCATGGAAGCGTCATGAAAGCAATCACACACTGCCAAGAAAGATGAGCCCCCAACGCGTACTTACAACCCCGGGTTTTGTTGTTTATTTTGAGTTACATTCGGAGAAAAGGCATCAAGTGAAAGTCATGGTGGAGAAAAAAGAAAAAGAATTGGCTGGTGTCTCACTGAGGGAGGTAACAGACAACTGGCAGCATCCTTTGGATCCAGAGGCTGCCAGAGCTGGAGAGATGATGGAGATTGGAAATGGGTCAGAAAGGAAGAAGCCTATCTTCCTCTTGAGAGACCGAGCTCAATTTAGAATTCTTGAGGAACTGAAAAATTCCTCTTGATCCAAAAACTGAAAACCTCAAAATACACAGTGAGAGGAAGATGGGAAAGAAGAGAGTTTCATCTTTTCAAGTTCCAAGTACCGTAGCAGCCATTTACCCCATCATTTCCGTCACTCTGTCAAGAGCTGCCTTGTGCAGCTTTTGTTCTCGACGGCTCAAAAAGCACGAAGACCCTCGTGATGGGGAGGAAGGAAGCGCTTGGAGAGGGGGGGAAACAGCATGAAGTTTTGAGTAAACGCGGAAAAAGCCATTTGTTTTCTATATTTACACCACTCTGCACATGGGCTGGGATGAGTAAACAAGCCTCAATTTGGGTTGTTTCAGATGTTTCATTGCTTCAGATGTTTGTCTGCAAAAAGAAAAAAAAAATCGAACCAACTGCAGAGTGGGGAACAGAATGAGGCTAATAAGAAGAGTGGAACAGGGTGAAAATTAAAGTCTGAAAACTGTGTTTCCTTATCAACTCCAACTACTGCACATTCGGGGTTGGCGTCCCAGACTATTATTCAGAATCAACATAGCCAAAGTAAACAAAAACCGCAGGGAATTGGAATAATGCCTCAAACATTTTATCTGTGGCTACTGCGCAGTGGACCGGCTCACAAGCCTCCCCTCAACTATAGACATACGTCGGGAACCCCCAGAAACCTAATCTCCTTTCTGGAGATAAGGCCCGGCAGTGCTGAGGAGTCAGCCATGCACACAGCTGTGTCCAAAGCTATTACCAGGGAGCAGCAACACTCCTTACCCACCAGCCACGGCTGTTTCCCTTCCCCAATAGATGTTACTTTTCACTGACTGGAGCAAGATGTCCAGATCAAACTCACCATGGCAGTAAAGAGAAAAGAAAGAAGAAAAAGGAGATAATAGGAAATGAGAGAAGGCAAATTGTTTTCCTTGAATGTCAAGGAGTTAGGGTGGGGATGTGGTCTCTTAATTATTTGCGCCGAAAAATACAAGACGCTGTGCTCCCTGACAGGCTTTACAAATCTGAAGTTAAAAACAGGAAGAGGCAATGTAATTAGCATTGTGTGAGAAAACACTTTTTTTTTTTTTTTTTTGCTTTAATTTAACCAAACAAGCATTTGAATGAGACACGAGGAATTCAAATGCAAGCAATCAAGCAGAAATAAAACATGTTTTGGCTCCTTTTCATCACACAACCCACGGCCAAATTTAATGCCTGTCATTTTCTTCAAAACCATCATTTTACAAATTCTGTCTAATCCTTTGTTGTGGCGGCACATGTGGGGGATGGCCCTTTTTGGCCAAAAAAGTAAAAAAAAAAAATGTGTGGCTTTGTGACAATCCATATTTCTCCCCAGAGGAAGAGAACTGACACACAGCATCTAATGAAACACATGAGCTTATAGCCTAGGTTTATTTCTCAGGCAAAGACGAAGGAAATGTGAAGTGAGGACATTAGTCTAACAATACCTTGAATGTCACAGTAAACCTATATGTACATTAAATTACTCTATGCCGAACATCTAGTGGCTTAATTATCTGTAATTTCTGCACCGGTTAAAATGCACTTGTGTGAATTTTGAGCATCTAATTGCGTCTTCTCCTTTTTCTTTTTTTTTTTAAATAAAATCATCATCTAGACTGAGACAGCTACCGTTGCTGCCTGAGCACAGGCAGGAGACGCACAGTCCTCAAACACAGGCAGCAGGCAAGAGGAAAAGTCAGACAGCCGTAACCATAAAGACAAGTGGAGACAGACAGGAGAAGGACACAGCGCAACTGAAGTACCACGGGCTGGAGAGAATACATTGATTATTTAGCATAACATGGTTACTTAGGGAGATGTTATAGTATATGCAGTATATACTGTAGCTCTCTAACAGTGGAAGTCAGGATCTCTTAAGAGCTTAGAGGATAAATCTGAGGGGATGCAAGATTATCAGTAAAGAATGAAATCAGAAAAAAAGTTTATTTTTCTTACTTTTCTTTAAGTCCCCCCCCCCCCCCCCCCCCCCCCCCCCCCNGGAGCGGAGCCCTGATCCCCATGCTCATTAATAACTGTATTAATTATGCTGCCTGGGAATAACATGCATTTCATTTTCTTTCCCTGTCTCTGTTTCTATCCTTTACGCCCCCCCCCCCCCCCCCCCCCCAAAAAAAAAATCCCAGTTTTACCTCCTCGAGACCCTAAAAACTGTTTAAATAAAATAATCTGAGGAGGGAACGTGGCATGCTACAGCTCCTGAACTACAAATCACGTATGCTTTACATTTTCATGCAGATCATCTCTGAGTTCATGCAGTGAAAGTGTAAATTCCCTTGAGATGTTTGCACTGCGTTACCTTCTAATGCAATTGTGACAAAAACGAACGCAGGCTTAATGTTCCCTGAAAGAAAGAGACTTTGATATGTACCCAGAAATGAATGGACACCAACTGCCTGGAGCTGTAGAGAAAATGAATTCACATACCTGAAACACAGCGGCAGTGATGGAAGATTCTTTACCTCAGTAGCAATACCACCATTTAAAAATACCCCAGCAAAATATACTTTTAGTATCAAAAAGTACTCATTTTGCAGAATGGAATATTATCTATACATATATATGGAGCTAATTCAGACTACTTTATATTGGTTTATTATGTTTTCTGATGATGAAGATGATGATAGATTTTTCTGTGAAAACTTTTATTCTGTAATATAACTATAAAACTATTAACCAGTGTTGGGCACGATTAAAGACGATTAAAAATAAGAAAAAAATACGACAAGTAGCTGTTTTTTTTTCTCTGGTAGATCGTCTTTGCTGATGCTTTGTTGTAATTTGCACTGTACAATAGAGCGATCTATTGTCTCACTCACAGATTTCTCCTTTAAAATGTTACCACCCCTCACACTGGCTGCCAATCAGGGCTTTTGATGTGTCACATACCTTTTTTAGCTTCAGTTAGCCTCTTTATTGGGAAATGGGTGCACACAACATACTGATACCGTCAATTAAAAAATAATTTATAATTTTTTGTGTAGGCCCATTTAAATAGGCCTATTGCAATAATGATTTGTGTGGTTATCAAAAATCCCTCAAAAACACTGTGTTACAGAATATTACTTTACCCAGTAACAATTAGTGTAATGAATTATTATAAAATTTCAGTAACAACCCCCAAAACAAATAGCATTACAGCCTTACTTGTTCCAATCTTAAACCCCTGAAACACAGACTACAATGGACAGCACAACAAGGTGAAGATCGTGGAAATACACCCCCACCAAAGCTGAGCCCTCTGCTGCTGCATTGGATGGCTGTAGCTCAACAATGGCCACAAAAACTGGATTGTAATTTTGGACAAATACAAGACATAAAGACCTAATAAAGCTTGTGGTTGGTGATAATGTTGCCTATCTCCACGATTTACTTTCCATCTTTGAGGCAGATCTTTGGGAAAATACCTGTCACAGGCAAGACAAGACCTTTGGGTAAAAAACACTTTGCAGACTTTCTGTCCTAAACTGCACTTACTGGAGATCGCCCTGACATTTCACACAGAGGTGCACAGGCAAAAGCTGAATTTTGGGTAGACAGGACACAGTTACTACTTTTGTGGGCTTAAACCTAAACGTAATATAATGACAAGTGTAACGAATTACTATTGGCAGAGAGTAATAAATAAAGTAGCAATATTGAGTGATGAGCCCAACACTGCTAACTGTAACTGTCAGACAAATGGATGCAAGTACAATATTTGACTCTGAAATGCAGGAGAGGTATGACAGCATTAAATGGCAATACTTAAGTAAAGTAAAGTACCAACAAATGCTTACAGCGGTAGTACACTAGTGCTTGAGTAAATTCACTCAGTTACTTTTTTTGACAGGGATTATGTAATTTAACATAGATCCAATATAGAGTATTATACTTTACACAATGGGAAGTTTGTAAATTAAAGTTTGTATGAGGTATAGTGCCTTGTATATTGGATGATCTTTTGCTGTTTGGAGTATTCCAGGCTGTTCTCACATGTCATGCAATATTCTTATGTTTTTCCACAAAAATGTAATGCACTAAAATTTGTACATATCCCATGTAACCATGAGCTAGTACTTTGTGTATAAACTATGTATTTTGAAAGGCTGCGACCATTTGACCAATGCTCTAAAGGAAGTAAAGAAGGGACCGGATGCAAGCGATTCCCGTGACCAGGCAGGTTGCAGTGGTGGATGGCTCGCAAACACAGGAATCTCCCCAGGGGGCTGCAACTGTGTGAAATTTGAGCAAATTTATAGTCATTTCAAGGTACATCCTCTCTGTGTTTCTTTTCTTAAACCGAACTACAGTTACTTTACTTGTTTAAACCTGACCTCCTTAATTTAACGTTGATTACATAACGTTATGTTAAGTATGTTACTTTAAGTTAAGTATGTTATGTCATTCCTAAGACGCTAATTCATAGGATAGCATATATATATCTATATATATCTATATATATATATGTATATATAGTGTATATATATATATATATATATATATATATATATATGTATGTATATATAGTGTGTATATATATATATATATATATATATATGTATGTATATCAATCAATCAATCAATCAATTTTATTTATAAAGCCCAATATCACAAATCACAATTTGCCTCACAGGGCTTTACAGCATACGACATCCCTCTGTCCTTATGACCCTCGCAGCGGATAAGGAAAA
>NC_065515.1:35680535-35687848 GCF_006386435.1 Epinephelus moara
AGTTCCTGCGTGTTGCATCATGGGAATTGTAGTTTTACTTGGTTTGGCAGGCTAAAAACCACAATGTAACAGGGTGGAACGCAATTCGGGGGACACTCAGTAAATTCAATGGAACACCTAAATAACAGTGATATAGCCACAAACATATATTTAGAATTTTAATTATTTAATCTTGATATATACAATAATAAAGATATTTTTGTAATTATTTATTATTTTAATGAAATATTCTTCATTGAAATATGAAAAGTTGCCTTGGGGACATGGTAAAAACACGTGTTTGTGCCTAAAAAGAGGTATATAAATATAAATATAAATTTTTTTTCAGGCAATATTCTGTGTTAATATTACATGGGAGACCTCTATCTGTAATAAAATGTCTTTCATATTAAAAATTTGGTTTATGTAAAGTAAGATATGAGGGGCTCTGTCCCAGGGACTGGAATGTTACCAATAGTGAAACATGGCTTAATAGAGACAATTTCAAACAAAAGTACACAAATTGGCTTCACTATAAATCGCAGAACTTACAGACAAACACTTGTCTTTATCTGGACACATTTCCCCCACCAATACACCATGCTAACTTTATTAGCACAAGTCTATGGCATTTTACATTGTATAAATTAGCCTAACATCTAGCGATCTTTTCCTCTTCTCATATAAAGCCAGGGACAACAGCAACATGTAACAAAGGTAACGGCACTCAATGTGGCTCCATTACAACTCACAACATTCACCAACAAAACAGCTGTCTTATACTAAACACATTTTCCAAGCAAAGACAACATGCTAACGTTATTAGCGCCAGCCTATGGCATTTTACACTGTATAAATTAGCCTAGCAACGAGCGGAGATTTCCTCTGCTCATATGAAGCCAGGATAAATCCTGAAGTATGAAACGTGAAGGATAAATCACACACACAACTTAAAATGCTATTTTAGTGGAGGCTTTACTGTCTTCACAATTTATTGTTTCTTATCTGTGAAATACAAGTAAATACTAGCTCCGTTTCCACTGAGGGAAATGGTGTCAGCTTACAGAAACAGACAGAAGGTCTGTGTCACCACGACGCTGAGCATGAGGGTGGGCGAGTTCAACTTTCTGTCAACAATGTTTTCACAGGTAACTTAGCCTGTCCCCCCGCCGCAGGAAATAATGGATTAATCCTGGAAAGCTGTTGATGTAGCACTTTTCTCCTTATTAAAGTAACACGGCGATTATTCGACCAATGAGAATTTGGTCGGATGAGAGCATAGCGACCAAATAATCGACTAGGAGACTACAGCCCTATTAAGTTGAACATTCAGCATGATTTCCAGTCAATAAAACAACACATATGAACTGTCATGAGCATATGTTGAGTATTCACACCTTAAAATTGCTTACCAAGGAAAAGCTTATTGACTTTAACTCTTACTCTTACGCTTAAAGCTACTGCGTGCTATTTCATTATTGTTTCATACACATACAAGCGTCCAGCTTCCATAGACTTAAAAGACACCTAGAATCCTGTCACAGCAGTGAAGCATTTGTCAGATAAGAAGAGAACCTCTTACACATACCATTACTGTGACGAGAGCTTAAGACTGGCTCACGCAATTCCAGCAACACACAAATAAACCCTTAAGAAAACCAATTAGAAGATCCTCTGTGCAGGGCTGCTGTTTCAACTAATAATTTCTCTTTATGAAAACAAAAGCCCATAAATGTGCACACAAGGGTTGTGCTTGGAGCGAAGCCAGACCGTAATATCCGGTTTGATTAAACAACCCACTAAATGACTCATCATAACGAAGGCCCGCAGATTAACTAGCATCAAAATAGTCTGAGGCCGGGTTCCTCCCTCTGCCAGCAGATGTTGAGCTGCAAATCAAGACCCCTGACAGGTTTAGGGGAACACATGTCAGATTCCTCTGATGAATAGAGGTGCAAGGAATCTATGGAAGGCATAATTACAGCCTTATTGATTCAGATGAAATCCGTTTTCAGTCGGCGGTGAGTTAAATCTCCTGCCGAGGCAGAGCTGTGCCGTGATTGAGCTCCTGTCGGATGTTAGGTACCTTGGCTCATACTGTAATTTAAAGTAGAACAACTCATAAGCACTCTTGCTTCCAAGCGTATTATGTTCAGTTGTATTGTTCCCTGATTGGGTTTGTGCTGGAAGGCCACAGCAGACGGTAGATCATTCTGCTACATCTCCATAAATTTTATTGGACGGCCATGTTGCTTCTGAATCAGCACAGGGGCTGCTGTGTCACTGGATTGATGATCTTTAGGTTCAGTGGCACAATCATGCAGTTTAAAGATGCTTTGGACAGTAAGCAATATTTATAATCTACGATCAGTAACAAATCAAACTGCAGCCTTCAACAAGTCAGCTACTATCTGTTTGCAGCAGGATATATACGTTTGAATTATATGCAGCTCAACTTTTTATTAGAGTCAGTATTTACATTTTGTTGCATCATGCCAAAAAAGAAAAACAAAACAGCATAGAAAGCTGTTAGGGAAGTAAAAAGTTGTGGACTGGTTTCCCGTTTGTGTGCCTGGTATTTCACTGCATCTGTAAAGCACAAAATAGTGTTGGACTCTTTTCTCGAAATGACATAAAATATCCCAGCACACACAACAGGCTAGCCGCAGGTCACTTTTCATTATTCTCCCGCCACTGTTCAATATTGCATTGTATTTCACTCGCAGCAGAAACAATGCACTTGGATTTACATACTCCCAGAAATATGGCCTTTCCAGCAGGCAAAGGCCAGCATCAGCTGACATTTCCTTCGTATCACTCTGCATCTGCAAGCAATAACAACATCACCAGCCAACAGGAGCTTATCACGCCACAGTGACACTTGTGTGCCGAAATGCAGCCATGAAGATCTTTGCAGACAAACGAAGCAGCGAGAGATGGATGTGCAGACCTGGAACACTTCAATAAAGCCAGCAAAGCTAAAGCAAACTCAGGCAATAAGATTGTGAGGCTGGTAGGTCACCGATATGAAGCAATGGAAAAGGAAGGGCATCATATGGTGTTAAGTGAAGATACTGCAAAATGCAAAAGGCTACAAATGTACCAACCATTTTGAGAGATAATCATATTCACACTGAAATATATTTTATTACATAATTTGAGTTGTGTGTCATAACTGTGGTGCATTCAAATTAGCTTTCTGAATTAGCATTAGAAAGTGTGATATCACACACTGTTCTGTTAATACTCATTTTAATCCTGACATTTAGAATCAGAACTGTAGATGTAAGAGTTGCACTTTAAGCAGCTAAAATCAATATTTTTGTTTTAACCTTGGCTTACATGACTGCTCATATGGGAAAGGTGTAACTTGCAGTGATGAACTACAGGGCCTTGTTCATTTCTATGTTTCTAGTTTTGTAGTGGCACATGAAGCCAAAGAAGTTAGATATTCATTCATTCATTTATTCATTTTCCATAACCGCTTATCCTGTTAGGGGTCAGGGGGGGCTGGAGCCTATCCCAGCTGACACTGAGCGAGAGGCGGGGTACACCCTGGACAGGACGCCAGACTATCGCAGGGCTAACACACAGAGACAGATAGCCATTAATGCTCACATCTACACCTACGGCTAGTTTAGAGTCACCAATTAACCTGACGTGCATGTCCTTTGATTCAGGAAAAAGCTGGAGTACTCTGAGAAAACCCACGCTGACACAGGGAGAACATGCAAACTCTGCACAGAAGGGCTCCCCCGAGCTTCGAACCAGGAACCCACTTGCTGTGAGGCGACAGTGTTAACCACTGCATTACCGTGCCGCAGTGGTGTTATAATGATTTAATCGTGCGACTCTGCTAGACTTTAGAAATGTTATCATCATATGTGACATCTAACTAAGTCTTAACTAGTCATTTTGTTGGGGGTTGAACACTCTAAACAATGTATCCACTGATTTACAGATGTCTTTTTCACAATGTAAAACTATAGGGAAAAGTCTCAATTGGGCACCCCGTGACATCATGACAGACCTGGAAGTTGTAATTCCACCATTAGGCCACTTTGTCAAATTGTCTTAAAGCTCAGCCCTCTTCCTGGGGGCTTGCTTTCAGCTCACTGATGTGATATCTGTTTTGTAAGTCTACTGTTTTGCTCCACTATCAGCACTGTCGTATCTAAATGTAATTTTCGGTCACAGCAGGTATATATTTTCAGCAAAAATTTGTCCAGCACCAAGTGGCATAAAGACACATTTAGACACTAGCTGGTTAATATAGTGGATCATTTAGAGCAAAATATTTCTCTCAGGAGTTGGTCAAGACCAAAAACAAATCTGAAAAGAGAATTAATATTGGACTTATATTCACCAGGTCAGCAGAAACACAACTGTTATAACAAGTTTGATGAATCAACTTAAAATGTCATGATATATTAGTGTTGTGTTTACAGCTTGTTTCTGCTGCCTCCAAGTGGCCAAAAAATCTGTTGTTGTGAAGTTGTAAAAGGGAAAACCTTTGACTTGACTATGAATTCAGCAAGTATGTCTATCTACATTTTTTCCAGGCAGCTTGTTTGCTATCTCACAAGGACTTAAATAAATCAAAATCTCCACTGTGTGCAAACAGAACTATATTAATAAATTGTATTGATATAGTTTCTGTTTGCACACAGTGGAGATTTTGCTCCAGGATGTATTAGCTTGGGGGTGAGGTGGAGGGAGACAGCTGGCTTTGCCAAATAAGAGAAAAAAAAACCTTTTCAGTAACTCCAACATTGTTTTTTCCATATGCGGTCGATAGCCAACACATTCTCATGCCCAGCTCTTTAATACTGACACTAAAAATATGACATCCTAGTTTTGGATATTCAGGGACAGTGTATCAATGTACGCTTGTTTTCACAGGAAATGAACAGTTTCTAATTATTAAATGTTTACAGTGTCTTTCAAAATAGACTTCAAATGTGAATAAGAAACTTCATTTGTAGGTTTAGTTCCTTTGTTTAGGGCAACTAAAGCATGTGGTTTTTCTGAGGCCCATGGCGTCAAAATCCAACATGGCCGCCACTTGAAAACTGTTTCGGCCATAACTTTTGAACCAGATGAGCTACAAATGCAAGCTTGGTGTCTATTTTATGTTTTATGACCATGAGAGACACAGTGGAATGCTTATTTTTATGGTTGAATGCAGCTGGACCCCTCATTTTTATATTTCCAAAATGGCGGATACCTAAAATCTAAACTCTTTTGGCAAGCGTGGTGTCAGTTTCAGATGTGTAAGCCTTAGATTCACATTGGAATACTCAGATTTATGATTTATTTTCAAATCAGGGTTGAAAAATAAAATTGAATCATTTTTGATTAAGATACACGTACTGTAGAAGAGCAGTTGTGTGTGTGTAATTAAGATGTTTTAATTATATGTGTTAAAACAAAATTTACAGATCTAGGCTTTCGTTAAAATTATGTATAACATCACGATTCCTGAAAAGCAAATTTCCTCACAGTAAGAGAACAACCATTTCCCAGTCACACAAACAAACCTTCCCAAACCCATCAGTGCATGTAGGCTACATTATGCAGGCCCATGAGTGCATGCACTCTGCACATGGCACTCAGTCCTACAATGGAAAGTTCATGTATCAGCTCTAAGAAACATTTATAATACAGCAGTAACACCCTCCTGTGGACTGGACAAGCTGTTTTTCAGAGTAAAAGTAAAGTAAAATAGAATCTCCAGCCTGGCTGAGAGCACGGGAGTTAAAAGGAAAATGTTGACAACTCCAAACTGTTCTCTTTAAAGAATGTCATACAAGGTTCAGGGTCCCAATGTGACTCTCTCTTTACAGGAAGACGCCTTCACTTCTGAGAGCATCTACCTCTTTCCCCCCTCTCCCACAGACTTAAACACAGCCTTGCACTCTGCTCTGCGGCTGTTTTTTCTCTCTACCATGCATCTCTTGTTATACCCACTGTGTCATCTGACGCTCTGCCTCCTGCTTGGACTCTCTAGCCGCAGTGAGCCTCCACTCCCTTCAACCTCCTGTCCACCTCTGTAGGAGCACTCAAATGCCAGACGAGAGCTGCCAATAAAGCCTCACCGCCAGCACAGGCGGAGAGAGAGAGAGAGAGACACCCTTTTAGTGGATGTCTCTCATCTGCTCAGCTCCTGCGCAAATTAAAATCCAGGATTACGGAGGTGGAGTAGAGTGAGAGGGAGTGAGATGAGAGTGAACAAGGAGGGAGGGTAGATCGCCATTTGACAGCATCAAGCTGATGGGCTCATCAATAACTCAGCCTCACAGTAAGGCAGCAGAATGAAAAGGCCAAAGGTAACATCCCATCTGACAAGTAAACTCTCGCTGACCGGATCGTATGTTTCAAAAAAAAAAAAAAAAAAATCTAAAAGTAAAACAGGTAGCCTACTTAGGATACAATAGGGAATGGGAATTGTGAACCAAATATTCTTTTATTCAACATTGTGGAAAGAGTGCTTCTGATCTACTGCTCACCCATCTGTATTCACACATTCTGCTGGCAGTGTCTGTCATGCAGTCAGCAAGCCCTTCTGTGATACAGAGGAGGGTGTGAATTGTAAAATGAGTAACTAACAGAGAAAACTGATTAAAACTGAAAGAAAGCAATGTGTTTGTAATCTTTGTCCATACTTGATTGATAAGGGTAGGTCACTTTACTCCAACACTACTGCTAGTCTATTCTGAAAAACATTTGGTTGCATTCATTACTGTGATTTTACCGTTGAATGCCTAAGTTTTTTAAACAAATGAGTCTTACAATGCTATATTCTTTGATCTCAAGTGCTTGATTGGGTGGTTTTACTTAGACTGAAGGTGGAGCAGATTTTAAAGGTGCTGTTATTTCGCATAAAATCAGTGTACAGCAGAGACACTTGTGGACGTGAACTGATAGTGCCTCATGAGGCCAATGTATCCTCGTACATCTGTTTGACATCCTACGACATCCTATAAAAAGTAATGCTCACACTTCCTGTTGTCTTGCAAATTATGGCCATGATATCTTACTAATTACTGCCCCTGCCTAACCAATAGGGGCACTAATTTGTCATGGCTAGGCGTTGTCACATTATGTTAAATACATACTGCGTTGCATGCAACCTGATCTCACAGAAATACGTGAAATGACCACGACCTATTAACACCGCATTCCGTGGTGGCAGCACGTAATGGGTTGAAATTACGTGCTGCCACCACGAAAACAATGCCAATGTAAAGTCAATTAGGGTCCTCTCCCGTGGTGGACACACGGATTCCCTGATTCAATCACGTCACGTCAACCTCGTTTTCCTCAATGATATC
>NC_065515.1:35688278-35693265 GCF_006386435.1 Epinephelus moara
AATTTGAAAACATATGGGGAAAAGTATTACAAGTGTTGAGTTCATAAAGTTGTATGTTTAACAAATGTGTTTAACTAATATAGTATCCTGGTTCCTCCCACGGTTTGGGTATGATTTATCTGTGCTGATATTATATTTAATTTATTCAGTAGGATAAATAAATAGCATGGCTTAAAACAAGGGACATCTATTAAACTGTTTAACATGAGTAAATTTAATTCGCTGGATGATAGAGATTAATGTAATGATAAAGGACATGAAATTAGGAGGTTGAGCTTGTTTGTTTTCACTGTGGGTCTGTTATAAATTTGTGTTGTGTTTTTTTATTTATTTTTTTGTGTAATTGTTTTGTTTGGTTTTGTTTGTGTCTGGGTTTTTGTTTGTTCTTTTGTTTGTTTGTTTTCTTGTTTCGGATGTTTTTATTATAATCGTGTATCGTGTATCAACCGTGAAATTTTTGTTGTTTGAGAAATGAAAATAAAATAATTATATAAAAAAAATAAATAAATAAATAAATAAGAAGATAAAAATAAGGCTGAGCACGGAAGAACCAGAGAGGAAACACCATCACATGGAGCCGTCTGCCCCTGGCAACCCGGCCACCCTCCACTCCACCAGGAGAGAGTGGACCCCAAGCCAGCGCCACAGAACTGGTCGCTAACAGCTGTTAGCCGCTGTTAGCTGTGATTCTCCTTCAGCAGCTCTCTCCACCTGGGAAAGGCTACCCCAATGTTGACCCTCGTTTTTTGAAATTGCCTGTCACGTTGCCTTTTTGCTTTTTTCAAATGCACCGGCACTTGTGACTAGCCTGCTTGCTGCTGCTTTTCATCACTCTACCTGCAGCCGGAAACCGGAAATCGACAAGGGAAAACGCGAAAGGCGATTCCGTATTTCTCAAGTATGTCCCTGTACGTACCTGTATTTTCAAGATGGCGCACGTACATGATGAGACACAGGTCGCAATGTAAATGAGAATTTCGGAGCTTACGGACATACTTAGATACGCTGATGGAGGTAAATATACATGTGCTAGGACACACTTTTGACTGCAAAATTTGTTTGTCTTAAAGAACAACTGAAATTGTTACACATAGTGCCTTTAAAGAGAGGTTATTAATGAAATTCAGCTCCAGAGCCTCTGAAGGTGATTGATTGTCAGTATTCCAGAAAGACATCTCAACAGGTTGCACAGTAAGAAACCTTGGTTGTAAAGTGGTTTCCGTAATCACCACTCTAATCTATTGTACAAGTGCACGATCATTTGAAAATTGAGTGATTGGAATTATGAAAGCAACAAAAATAGATAGCCTCAGCCATTACAGAAATTGTAGAACAGAATTCTCAAAAGGTACTTCCAGTTTCAAGCTAAATGAAAGATTCATTTAAAACTCAACTAAACAACACTATTATGTAAATTTCCAGCCATTTTATCATTTTAAGGTTCTTAGTGGGGCTGGTGGAAAGCAAAGCAACCATTCCTTCAACTGAGATGCCCTACTTTGGGTCTTTTTCCCAGGTGAAGTTTTGCTGTCAGCTATGTTCACCAGTTGGGAAATCTTGTACAGACATTATAAGGGTTATATTTTATGAAGACTGATCAGGAATCAAACTTTAAAGAAATCCAGTAATGTCTCTTAAACAGCTGGTGCTTCAGATTTTGAGACTAAGGCTGTAATATTTTTGAGAGAAAATGTCAGAAATGTACGAGAATAAAGGAATAGTTTCATATGAAAAATAACGTTTGCTGAAAAAAGTATTTTGAAAAGAACATCAGAATATTCAAAGAAAAATAATTTAATATTTTGATTGATGTATTTTGATCACAGTGCAAGCATAAGGGGAATTAAATACATGTGCGGCAGACCTTACGCTGAAGCCTACACACGTGGCCTACGCTGTTGTGAGCTTGTCACTGCAATTACAGCTCTCAAACACTAGTCTGTGGCGAAGGTTTCTGTAATGTGCTGTAAAGTTTAATTGATTCAAAACACACCCAAAACACACATTAAACATGGAGACAATTTCAAACACAAGTACACAAATCAGCTTCACTATAACTTGCAGCTTTCACAGACAAAGCACTTGCTGTGCTGGCCACAAATTACCCCACAAATACAACATGCTAATGTTTTTAGCACAAGCCCATGGTATTTTACATTGTATAAATTAGCCTAGCGGCTAAGGGACTTCTCTCTACTCATACATGTATGAAGGGACAACGGCAACATCTAACAAAGGTAACATTAAAGAATTTAGCTCCATTACAGCTCACAAGGTTCACTGACAAAACAGCTGTCTTACACTAAACACATTTTCCAAACAAATATAAGATGCTAACATTATTAGCACAAGCCTATGGCATTTTACATTGTATAAATTAGCCTAGCAGCGAGTGGAGATTTCCTCTTCTCAATTGAAGCCAGGATAAATCTCGAAGTATAAATCCCTGAATGATAAATCACAGACAAGACTTCAAATGCTATTTTTGCGGAGGCTTTAAGTTGTTTCTTATCTGTTAAATTAAAGTAAATAAAAGCTTTGTTTTCACTGAGGGAAATGGTTTTCAGCTTACAAAAAAGGACAGAAGGTCTGCGTCACCACGATGCGTAGTTACATATCTGGAGAGGTGCACGTCAGGCTACAGCATAGGTTATAGCGTGGGCTCTATGCAGACGCAGAGCCTATGGGATAGGTACGACGTCAAGCAGACGCAGAAGTATAAATTCCGCTGTAGTGTCATATGTTTAGACAACATTTACCTCAACATTCCACTGGAGGCCGCCATAGAGCAAACATAAGTATGCAGCTTTAAAAAGAATTTTAAAGTTCTGCTTTTTGATTTTAGTCTTTGGTAAGAAGCCCAAGAACAGATCTCATTTTGGTCCCTGCAAAACCTCTATCCTCAAGTTCATCTTCCAAGTACAAACTAATCTCCAGAGCAAAGACTGTTCACTTTAAATCCACCAAACTCATAAGCAACACCGGCCATCGCACCAAGGCATGCTATTCCATTCCACACTGTTTCTATCTTATTGACAGATGGATTTCAAAGGCTCACACAGAAAGTGAGGGCAGGATAAAGCTTATCTGCCCTAGTCCTCAGCAGCTTGTAAAACAATGCTGGAACAAGTGCAATCTCTGTGGTGATAGATTACAGCCCTGGTGTTAGCTCAGCATTCACGCTATCCAAGCAAGACAATGAGATTGCTCTCAGGCGTATCATGGATGCCTCGCACACAAAACATTCACCTTTTAAATCTGTCTCATAATAACCATAGAGACAATGTGTCTTATTAGGGGAGATAGAAACACCAGATATGGCTTTGAATTTCATTTTGCTTCTCTTTCACACAATTGTGCCCACTGAATTGTGTCTTTTAGAACATTTTTGAGGTCACAGCTCTATTTCTTTATAATCTGAAAGAGGAAATCTTTCGACCACATTATGATTGAAAAGATTTACACAAGGTCGTCTCTGTGCGGGACATTACTAGACCATATTGACCTTGTATTTGAGCATGAACATTTGGTGAAAAGCAGTTGGCCGTGGACTGCAGATTGTGAATCTCTATGCCAGCTGACCAATGAAACCACCATTGCCATCACTGTAAACCTAATGGAGGGTAACATTGTTCTGCATGAGATACTACATAAATGAATGTAAACACACAACTTTTCATTAAAAGACAAAACCGATTGAGGCTTAGATTACTTCTCTTTCACCCTTTTGTGTTGTGACAATACGACACTAATAAATGGAAAGCTTTTTTTGTCATGGGGTGGCATTGCTGCATTGATTTGCAGCAGCAGTTTTGAATCTGCAACTAATCCAAACATCCTCCCTTGTGCTGCCATTGCTAAGCTACGACTGAATACCACGATGGAAGCGCTCTGTGTAAACACACCATAATCGGCGTGCTGTAATTGATCATCCACATGTTCTGACTTTGGCCTGACCTCATAGAGATTGTTGCCAAAGCAGCAGGTGTGAGAGAGTTATAAGTTTCACCCATTTCAACTGCAGAGATGACTTTTGTCATCACAGATGTTGCTGGATGCAACTTCAGTGCTTTAGGAAAACATCATGCTTCTCCCTTTAATTCCAGATTGGCAGCTACCTCACAGCATCTGCCCACAGCGCTTAATGTGATTTAAAAAAATCCAACATGATTCTGCTCTTTTACTCTAAAGCCCATGAAAACTTTTGTCTGTAACACTGAATATTCGTGACTACAAAATGATCAACATTAAAGTTTGAAAAAAATGTATAGTTCAGCATTTTGAAAAATGTGCTAATTTGCTTTCTTGCAGAGTTTGATATTGTATGTTAAACATGAAGGCCAGAACACACCGCCACCCAATGGTGCATGCCAAAAACACCCTTATGGTTGCCCTTATGTGCCACCTCTGGCAAAGGCTATAGGTGCCGCTCTGTGACACTACATGCCACTGTCCTTTTACCAGCCTTGCTGCTGCTGAAAAAACACATTTTTCCCTCCACTTGTGCATCCTGGCTCTCATAGCAGCTCTTCCTCTCTGACCCTGTGGCAGCTCGACTCCTCTCCTCACCTCTTGCTGTCGCTGCCTCTCATTTGTGTTGAAAAATAGATGAGAAGAGACCATAGATGTATAATAACTAGATACTGAATGCCAAGATGGCGCTTATTCAGTCCAATGGAGTTGCTTGCCAAGCACATACACCAAAAAAGGCCTGCTGAATATTTGCAGTGGTGTCTCTCCTGCTGGGCTCATAGACTTTGCATTGTGATGACATGACAGCTTTTATAAACTTTTTTCTCAGTTTGAGGAAAGTTTGACAAATATATATCCACCACAGTTTAAAGATTCATTGTAGAGTTTTAATTGACCTATAGCTAAGTCCCGCCCTCAAACGCAATGAGCCAATCACAGTGCGTATAGCCATTCCCATACACTCGGACATTCTCTGCCTGGACGTTCATTGAAATGCATTACAGAAAGTCAGTTT
>NC_065515.1:35693485-35732226 GCF_006386435.1 Epinephelus moara
GTTGTCCAAAGGGCTCTAGTTAAGCTAACGTTAACTTCTGGAGCTTAGCTTCATTAACTTATCTGTAATAATATATTGGCAAACCTTATGCTGAACGATTCAATGTAAATACTGTAGCACCAAACTAACGGAGAGACACTCTTGGTAAAGATGGTAAAAAGGCTGTTATCCTTTTCTCATATTCTGAGCCAAAAACCTTAACTTCAGTGGCACTTCAACTTGTTGTCTTTGATGGTGACGGCAATGAGATGCGGTTCACAAGCGTACACTGTGACCTGCAAATTTTGGCTTGTAATTTAAGCTTTTCATCGACCTTCTCAACAATAAAATGATGAATATATCCCTCCAATGCGTAGTTTAGGCCCTTTTGGTTAGTTCTCAATGACATCTGCTCGTTATGTCTCCAAAAATCAATTGCCTCCCGTGAAATGCCGTGTACTGTGACACCTGCCATAGCGCCGGTCAATGAATGTTGACAGTTTGTCTGAGTAAGTGGAGGGGGGCGTGGCTTAGCCATAGGTCAGTTGACCTCGTTTGCAGTTCAAGGTGTCAACGGTTAAAAAAATGTGTCTTTTATAATGGTGGCCTATGAGGAAAATGCTTTTTGGGCAGCAAGGGATTTTTTTGCTGCAATACTTTGAGTGGCCACTGGGAAAAATGGAAGCAAAGCGACTTCCTTGGGGACCTGGGAGATACTAGTTGCTGACTTTGAGAAACATCCCAAGCTATGTGACTCACAATCCAAACAAAGAGCCAGGTGAGCTGTGGCTCACTTTGGAGATTGGCTCTTAAGGTGAGAAATGAAGTGTATTTAGTGGCTGTCCATACATGATTTCAAGCTAATGCAGAGGTGAAAGTGGTGCAGATATTTTAGTGAAAGTAGCAATAACTGCTTGTAGTCTTCAGTTGATGCACTGTAGCACGATGCTTTCTGTTGGTGCCAGGGGCAGCACTCAACACGCATCATATGACCGACTGCTGTGGCAGTGTGTTTTCAGCCTTAGGCTACAAAAAGCAGCCAGTTAGCTTAGCTTAGCACAAAGGGGGAAAACAGCTAGCCTTGCTCTGTACGACAATGATAAAGAACCTACCAGCACCAGTAAAGCATATTATACTTGTTCATGTAAAACATACACATACAAAAACCAAATTGTCAAACAATATGCTGATTTATGGAAGTCGTGCCAAACTACTTGGCTCTGGATTTTTGTTACCTTTGGACAGACTCAGTCTAGTGGTTTCCCAGCTTTGTGCTAAGCTAAGTGGCTTTTGGTTGTAGTTGTATATTCTTTTTCATATTCTTATTTCAACACGTGAGAGAGGTATCGATAATCTCATCTAACAACGCCAGAAATCAAATAAACATAGGCTATTTCTCAAAAATTTCAAACTTTTCGTTTAAAACGAAGCTAATCTGCTTTGTGATTTTATCAGTTTGATCAATGATGGCATCTTCCCAGCAACACATACAAACAACCAGCTAACTGTCATAACATTCACATACAGAAATACTCCAAACTACTTGAGGATACTTTTATTATCAGGGCATGGAGCTGATTGAGGAAACATATTTCCAGGGCCTTTAAACTTTGAATGTACTTATTTTCTTACCATTAAAGCAAGGCAAGATCTTAAAACTGGAAACATGAATAATGTTCTCATTAAAGGAAGATAATGTTCTTGCATCTTTGTGTTCATTTAAAGCAGAGAGAAGATGAGAGATAGGACTAATGGAGGCCTTAAAAAGCAGATTAAAGGGGGGGGGGGGGGCTGTTTGATCCTTATTAGAAGGATATTTTATTAAAAAGCTTGTACTGTCCACTGACAACGTAAACCTCTGGGTTTTAGGAGGCAGATTTGATCAAGATCAACAAGACTTGGCTGTCAGGGGGAAACGGTTTGCGCACTGTGGGGTGTTTTGGAAGCAGAGGGTGAGTCATCTACAAGGGTTCAAAGAGAAATGTTTTGATCATGTTGAACTGGGAATGCACAATAAGAATGTATAAATGAGAATGTTCCTATCTTAAGATAATATATTTTATTGCCTTGCAGCATGTTGTCTTACTGATCCTCATGTGCACAGTCTGATGGGTAAACATGAGAGTACATGATATGATAATCCCGTGTAAACCATGTGATAACCCTTGGCTTTCTAAACGGAAAAAGACCATGTCTCTTCATCTCGAGGTTTGGTAAATAACACCTGAGATTACTGGAACCATCTCCTGCCACACTGTTTTCCTGCTCATCCCGTTTGCTCCCAATAATAAAATATGACACAATAACAATTTGGACTTATGTAAACCTCCCTCACTGCCTCTCCCTTTTATTGGAGTTGATAGGCTGGGCTGTGCCATGTCTAATCACAGGAATTCATTTGGGGAAAAGCCAGGCAGCATTAAACGATCTGAGCTGCCTGAGAGGATCAGATAAATCCCTGTGTTCAATAAACCAAAGCGCCTTTCCTGAACGCAATCATTCTTAACGGGCACATGAGTGCTGATCCTAATCCTGAATATTTGCCGTGCCTAAAGCTAGAAACTGAACCTGGCACAGCAGACCTCAATCTGCTCTGAAAAAATAACTCTGATGGTTTGACTTTAGAATAAATAATAAATCATCTTTGGCATTTTAGGATTGTCCATAGGATGCTACTGTTGCTGTGTGACTGCTGGATGTGCATAAAGTAAACTGATTGCTTACATGTTGGCCATATGAACTTAATAAAATGATAATATGTCATTTTGGCAGTTTAACTGCCCCCAAGTGGTAAAATAAATAAATAATTAATGCAGACTTGAGATTCAACCTATTACTGTAGGTAGCAGCCCAGGCGACAGAATAAAATGCTGACATTGTGAATTTCTGCAAACTATGGATGTGTTACATTTGTACATGCCATATGTAGCAGATATGTTCAAATTAAATATTTTTTCATGTTTTGAATTTTCAATATTATGTTGTCACAGTGCTGTGGATAATGTATGCTTACGGTTAGGAATAGATCATGTTTTGGCTGAAAATATTTGGTATTGTCGCCACAACCACTGTTAGAAATGTGCAAATGTTGCCTTTAAAATATGGAACTTCCCATTGTTTTGACGGCCCAAACTTTTCGAGCCCAATTAGTCTGATAAACTACTGGTTATGGTTAGGAAAAGATTATGTTTTCGCTTCAAACACCAACATTTGATGGCACAAAATTCACTAGAAAAGCTTGGAGGCGTTGGTAAAAATCCCTGGGATTTGTGGCTTAAATGTTACCGAGAAACACTGTGAACGGTCAGCCAAAACACCTGAGATTGGTCGGTCAAACGCCACTGGGAAACTGAAACAAACTGCAGGGAGTGAGTATTTTTGGAGAAATTGGACTTCAGAGCAGTGGGTGTTTGTTTTTAGGATAACGGGCTGTTGGAGTAATGGGCTTTCAGTCCAGTGGGACATTTTGGGGACTAATGGGGCTTCGAAATTTTGGACAGTCGGAACAATGGCACAGCACCAAAAATACCTGGTTGTTGTCACCACAAAGAGGCTGGGAATGTCACGATGTGTCCTTAAAACACATGGCTGGTCTGGAAAGTGGTCTGCTGCTTAGCAGTTGTCTTTCCTAGGTATCACACCATCCACCATCCCCTCCTCTCCACTTAGGAGAAGCTCAGCTCAAATACATGTAATCTGAACTACACCACTTTAGAAATGCTGATGCGATACATATGAAATGCACACATGTAATATATCCGTGGTTTGCAGAAACATACAATGCCACCATTTCCTTCTGACGACTAGTCTGAGTGTAGCTCTACAGATGGGCATCTGTTAACTGCCGTTTCATTTGGATAAGCAAAGTATGTGACAGTTGCTTATCAGTGAATTTGACTAATACACAACATTTATTGCTCTTTTGCATAAATATGATGAAAATAATGACGCACACAAACTGTGCACACTCATGAAGCAAGCCCTCATGTTTCTGAGTCAGTGAATCAGCATGAGTGACGCTGTTGAAAGTGCATTAGTATGAGTTTCCATGGAAAACAGGCAGGAAAGCTTCCTGCTGGCCTGCCTAGGACAATGAGTCCTTGACAAAGACTATTACAAACAATCAACAGATATTCAGAGGACATCTTCTCTGATATATCCTTATGTCTTTATGATGTTTCATCTTTTGAGTTGTCGTGTTTTCAATGATTTAACCACTGACAGATGTTCCATGATTGTTGTGGACATTTTGGTAATTTTCTCAACAGTTGCCTTTATGGTCATAGGTGCCTTTATTATAAAAAAATAAACTTAAAAATCTGATGCTGCTTTAAACATTAATGGAAAACTGAGACAGTGAAGAACTAATAAAGTCTGCCATTTATCTCATTGACGCACAATCTTTTATATTGGCTATTAGGGCGAGTTCCAATTATCTGAGTTCTAACACATAAACCAGCACTGCCCTTTGGTCTTTAGGTTTTTAACTTATAAACCAGTTTACTGCAACAGTATTGCAGCTGCCCAGTCACCAGATAAAATGTTCTTCTTTATTCAGGATGCCCATTATTTATTTCCGCAGTAACCACTACTCTTCCTGAAGTCCACACTGTGGCACTAAAAGCAGGTATTTTAAGCCAAAACACAATGTTTTCCTAACTCTTAACAAATGGTCTTTGTGCCTAAATCTAACCACACATTAACCACAGTGCTTTCGCAATATTTAATTAAAATGTAGTTGTTGTCTTTTTGTTTTTGTTTTTTCTTTACATATTGGCTAAATATGACACATACAAATGTTACATATCCATGGTTTGCAGGAATGTACAATGCCAACATTTTATGCATTTTTGTGCATAAAATGGGCAGAATGGAAATGGTTTTTTTTTGTTTTTGTTTTTTTTTAAATATATATAGCAAAAGAAAAAAAAGGGGGGGGGGGGGGGGGGGGGGGGTAAATTGGAAAATTGGGGTGTCNTGTTTTTTTTTAAATATATATAGCAAAAGAAAAAAAAGGGGGGGGGGGGGGGGGGGGGGGGTAAATTGGAAAAGTTGGTGTGTCAATCAACCAAAATGTCTAGTCGACTTCAAAGACTAAAAATACAGCAAACAGAAACATTAGATCATCATGGAGCAATGAGAAGCTGTAACTTTCTTCAAATCAGTACATGAAACAAACCTGATGAATCATCTCCTTATATTTGCATAACAGCAGTGGATGGAAATTTGCCATTAACTAGCATTGTTTTTGCCAATTTTCTGGAAATTCTGTGAAGATTTGTGTGACATTTGAATGGAAACCTGGCTACTTTCTAAACTTTTACTGTATTAGCCTGAATATAAGACTACATAATTGTATTTGTCAGGAAAAAGCTTTTTAAAAAGTAGAGGTGAAGGGTGGGTGGGTTGTGTCATATTCAGGCCATTACAATATATTTTTTTTTCCATTTCAAACATGTCCTGCTGTATTATCTTAGACAGTGAGACAATTAAAAAGGATTGACACCTCCAGACATGCAGTCTCCATCAATAGAAAATCTAAGAGAAACATGTTACAGCACGAGTTATTGATTGACAAGTGCAGAAACACGGCAGCAATACCAAAGATATTGACTAGAGAGGAAAAAAACCCCAGATGGGATTATGCAGATTACCTGCGTTGCCACAGCAACTGATTCGAGCAGAGGTCATTTTATGTCCGTCACCTCGCAGGATAAGGATGAGTGTGTTGTCAGATATAGTCCCCTCCTCCACCCTTGTTAACAAGTAATTACACCGTCTGTCAAGTTATCACTTTGCAATTATGGAATCTGACAGTCGAATGCTGCTGGTGGTGTGACGGGACCTCGACACTGTGTCATGTGAGTGCTGTAAGATAAATGAATGTCAAATACAGGTGGTATCATAGCAATCAAAAACACATACATAGGAGGCTCCTTGGTGCCAATAAAGGCTTTTAGTGAGGCATTGCTGGATATTAATGCATTTAGACTCTAAGAGAGTTTTGTTTCATTTGTAACACAGCCAGTCATCTTTCTCTAAGAGCCTAAGAGAGCTTTTTATTCACATTAGAATCACTTGGTTTCTCTATTTATAATGCAACTTACCCTGCAGACTACAAGCATAGGTTTTATTGACAGACATTAAAGCCCGGTTTCCACCAAGCAGTACAGTACAGTTCAGTTCAGTGCACTTTATTTCCGGTTCCACTGTGAAAAGTTGTGGATGGTACCAATGGAACCGTTCTGTACCATTCCCATTTTTGGTCACCCCTCTGATGAGGTACCTAGCACACAGATCTGGTACTAAAAGGTGGAGCTGTGAACACTGCAGTGCACTGATTGGTCAGTAGCGGAAGGTCACTCTGCTCAGGGCTGATTTGTGGCTGATTTTTAGGCTTATGTAACCACTTTTCATACTGTACAAAGTTTTATTACTGTAACCATAAAATGAAAGGATGTTTTGCTGCCTCTTGCAACATTAACTTGTAATGTTACTCAATGCATAAGTTGACGACCTCAATCAATCATCACGCCTTAAGTTTCACTTCAACAACACTGACCATCACTTTAGTTTTTATATGACATTTTAAGGTGCGTCCTCATCATTTTTCTTTTTCTAAACCTAACCGCAATAACTTTACTTGCCCCAACCTAACCTGTATAACTTTACGTTAATTAGGTAACTTCACGGTAAGTATGTAAGGTCAATCATGGGGTGCTACTTTGTAGAATATCATATGAACCACTGTTTGAGGATAAGTGACTGCCACCACCTACTTCACCAGAGATTCTAACATTCTAACAATTTGTCGAAATAAAAGTCCTCTGCTACGCTAATATTTTTTACTGGGGCAGAGAAATGCAAACGTTCTAAATACTGAAGAGTGGTGTCCCCTCAATACTGGGGAGCATCAAATACTTAGAAAGCTCTTTGACTCTTTGCAGCACTCCCTTCTTCATTTTTTTTTCTTTCCACAACTAACATCATATTTCATTTTTCTTATGTTAAAGTCAAACTATCTACATTTGTGCTCCCATGTGAAAGCCAAGCTAATGATCCCATCAATCATGTGGCACTTCATATCTTCCCTAGCATTAATCTCCAAGGAGTATTACTATTATATTGTGCTGGAGTAGGAGCTGGATGCATAAAGAGTTGTTATCTGTTTTAATGTAATTACCACATCTCATTCCCCCAGCAATAAGCCCCATTTTCTCATTAGGTTTTCCCCTTTGAGTAAAGCACAGATTACATTTTGCCTGTTCTTGTCTCTAAATAACCCTTTAATGGTACTGCAAACATAGTGATTATCGCCACCGTCTGTGTTGTCATCATCATTTATGTTTTTATCATCAGTCGTAACACTCAAAATTGGTTAAACACACTGTAATAAGAGCTGCTTTAATGCAAAAGAATGACTTAACCAGAGAAAAATATTAAAAATAGAGTGTCATATTGGAGGGGAAATGAGACAGAGTACATTTGAAAGAGAATTAGAGTTGATATGATACAAGGGGAGGAGGAGATTGTCTAAATTAAAAACCCAGATGCTAATCTCTTGAGAATCCTTCCTTCGACCTCATTTGGGTGACAACATGTCTGCCGGCCAAACAGATGTTTCTCTGTGAGGTATTTTCTTTAATCACGTCAGGACATACTGGGCCACTGGCATCTCCTCACATGGACACAGGCGAGGCTTACACAGGCCAGCACTCATCTATTAAATGACCTGAGACAACTCTGTCTCAGGGACCCTGGTGCACAATTACACTATTACATCTTGTTCATTATTTCCCTTTTATGACTTCAGCGCTGGTTTATAAACGTTTTCTCTGGCTTTTCACTTTTTAAATCCTTTTGTCGCCAGGCAGGTCTGGTGCAGTGACAATAATAACGGATTTCCAAGGGTTGTGCTCGGGTCCTGGATAAATTAACTAAAGGAGATTAAAATACTGCCCTGTCTGTCACGGAGGGTCATTTGTCACCTTATTCAAGTGACTCCCCCGGTCAGATTTGATTTATCTTACAGCTCCAACATCACTCAAACTCTAATCCGCTCTCTTTTTCCCCCTCCAGAGGAAATGTGGCCGGCTTCCTCTGTACCAGATGTGAATCCATGTCGTCTGAGGTTATGTCTGGGCCTGGCTAGTCCATCTTCCTGTCGTGTTTTCTAATTTTAACGCACCCCTGTGGGAATCCGGGGTGCTTCTGATGACGTGCATGTCAGAGAACTCTGAATAAGGAGCATGTACTACAACTGTAATCAGTCCCCCGTTTATTCAAAGAGATCATGGCAAATACTGCCAGCAGAAAAGGAAGTTAAGTAAAAGCCATTAAACTACACTGTAGATCAAATCATTATACAGCTGTATAGGCAGGCATAAGCAGTATTGGGAGTTGTCAAGGGAGACAGTTGGCTGGGAGCAACAAAGTATAATTTTGTTCATCATTACATTTCAAGGCAGTTTCTTTCCTTCCAATCTACTCTCAGCCCTTAAATGTGGAATATTAAATAATATCCCCCAAGTATTGATGGAATACTGCACTTTGGATACAGTCCAAGTACATTATTGCCCCCATGAGGGATGAGCAATCACTCAGTACACAACAGTGAGTAATGATGGACAAACAAGGAGCATTTAGAAAAAAAGTGAGGAAGAAATTAAGGTAAATGCATGCTGTGACTAGTTTATCTGTTTACAAGTCAACATTTATGATTTTAATATCGCATAAAGTGCCAACGTGATTGGACAGAAAGGGCCACAGACAGTTAGACTTAAAGGAACTGGGATTTTAACAACCACGGTACTCAAAAAATATACAAGAGAGCACAAGAAACAAAATACATGGTAGTCTTTCAGTCGGTGAAGTAGAAACACTTGAATTCGACAGTCTTCATTTTGATCAATAATAAAATAAACTCGAGGAGCCTCATTTGTTCTTACTTGAATATTTAAGAGTGATTAAAACACAAATCAGATATCAGAGAAGCCTTTGGCACAGCACAGAGACATTCCAAAAACTTAAAGTACCGAACAAACATTTCAGCCCCTCACAGCATCCATCCCACATCATTTTGGATCCTTGTATCATCTCTTCACCAGACAAGAGTCAGATAAAGTGTGTGTGTTGTTCGGGAGCATCAACAAGGACCTCTTATCATTCAGACAGGCAGGAGCCTCTCAACATAAAACATGCAAAGTGCGAAGGGCACTGATGCTTCTTGGGTCAACTACATGTCAATGTACAAATGAAACAATCGTATGAGACACAGAATCAAACATTTCTTCATGATCTAAAATCACAATCAGCACCTTGTACAGAATCCTTACAAACATTAGCACAGAACATGGGATACATTTACAAATTGTCTTGCTCAGCGAATTATATCTTATATCTTTTGGACATTACCTTTTTGGTACTGATATCATGTTGTCTGATCTTGGCCTCAGATTAACAACATTTATAATTCAAGTGGATAAGGCTTGGCAATCATCTTTTGTCTCTAGTTTAAAGGACACATGCTAGAATGTACCAACCAAGCAAAATGTTTATGCCTAGTCCCCAGTGGTGCCCCCAAGGAGGGGCCACGGCCACCCTGATACTATTGCTAGCCACCCCACTGCCCCCTGAAAAAATAATTTACCAGCATTGCTGTCTTTAAGAGTCTGAGGCTCTCATTTTTAAAGCTAGGTAGTGGTATTTTACGAAACCAGACAACCCGAGGTATCCATTGCTACCAACCATGTCAGCAAGGGGGCTAAATGATGTTCCAAAGTAAAGCTAATTTTGTCAATGCCACAACTGGCATGTCCATTTCAAAAGAGATCCCTTGAACTCTCATGTCTGAATGAAAATGGGTTCATTGAGTATCCACAAGTCTCCCCTAAACTTGCTCCCAGTAAATGTTTTGTTCCTCACAATCAAGGTACTCCTTCAAATTAAAGCTGAATGTTTGTCTGTGTAACTTTGCCAGTACTAGTCTAGGTAATATTGACATAGTTTTCAGCTAGTCTATATACTGAAACAGCATAATAATATTCCTGAAATTCAGTTATGGCTTTTGGTTTTGGTGTGCCACCCCAGGATAATCAGTGGCCCCAACTGGTCTCTCCTGTGAAAACTTTCTGGGGGGTACTGCCCTGCTGTGCTTTTACTACTTAGTGTCATTAGCGCATCAAGGTTGGGAGCGATTAAGGTTAGAGCAGAGAGGTCATGGTTTGGGTTAATAGCCAATCACTGCACAGTAGGATGGGACTAGGCAAAACGCTTTCATTCGGTAGGTTTACTTTAATCTATTTAATTTTAGTCACTGGCCTTTGAGCTAGTTAAATAATTTATTCATTTGTTTGATTAGAGTTAGCTGTAATAGAGATAATATTGAAGAAGACAAATGCATTTTAATGTCAATGGCTCTTTTTTAATCGTAGGGTAATAATACTAATTGTAGGCTTTTCAGCAGGGAGCTATCCCTCTACCAGCATGCATTCAGCCATTCAGAATCTACTTTAGCATTTATATGTTACATTGTATATTGTATTATTGTATGGTGTAATGTTTCTGGGGTCTTTGGGAAACAAACAGAAAAACAGGACAGTGTGCTGAATCATAAAGCTCTAAAAGATGCTTCTAAACATTGGGTGATCGCTTCAAACAAAACCCTCCTTTTCCAGAGTCGCCCAGATTTATTGGCTCCATAAATAAATCCACAGCTCAGTTGAGGCAAGCCCCAGTTAAGGGCCTCTGCACAGGAAACCTAACTATGGCTTAGTCTGAAGTTACAGTCACCTCATATTTCATCAATTTTGGATTTATAAAGTTAAAATTGACGTCTCATTTGGACCACACTGGGGTCTCAGAGCAGGGCCGTGGGGCATCGGAGAGCTTCATCATCTTGACAGGAACTGACACCTCGGGCGTTTGTCAGGCCACCAGCCTCACTGCATCCTCCCTGGGTGAGCAATTATGTGTGAATAGCCAGCTTTGTGTCATTCCTTATGGCTCTAATACCCCTTCCTCTTCATTGAACATCTGAAGGGGAGAGCTGCAGCAGCAACGGCCGTCATCGACTGCCTGGGAACTCTATTTTAATTAGCCAAGTCCCCCAATTACAAACCAGGGGGAAAGAAGACAGAAACTCTGGATGTGCCCGCTGATATTCCCCCTTCTATCCATTTTCCCTCCATATTGATTCTCAGCATTGTGTAAAGTGTGTAAATTCATCATGAAGGTGACTCGGATGGCTTTTCTAATTGAATTGAGGAAAGCATGACTTGCAGTGGTGCAATGGAGATAATATCAATCAACTGTGCAAGATTGGGTCTTATCTTTTTTCTAATATATTATCCTGGATATTGTTGGCTCCCCAAAAGGATTGACTGTATTTCAGAACATTCACAGAGCAGATGGCAAACAGGACTGACACCAAATTGTACCTATTCAATAAAACATTGTTGGGGGTTTTCAATGCAAATTTTCACATCACACCCATGGGCATACCAGAATTGTAATTAATCAGAAAATGTGTCTCTCACACCCTTTCAGACCTTTTCTATGTATTACTAGTGAAATTAATTTTTCCCATCTGTTGTTGATTCCACATGATATTTAGGGAAGTTTATTCAAGCATCTCCTTTTCTCAACCAAGCTGTTTATGAAATCCTTTGACAGAATATTATTCTGACTTATTCATCAATATCTCCTTAAGTTTTTTCTTGAATTTATTTGAGAAAGGTTCCCAAGAAAAGTCTACATCAGATTCATGATGTGATCTTAAACTGCAGAATTGTTCTTATTATGAATCATCAGACCGCAGGGCAGCAAGCACACACAGAAACTGAAAAGAAAAGCTGAGAGTTGCGTCAAGAATACCCAAACCAAAGTGTAAAGCGGGTGGAGCACCAGACTCCAAACGAAAAAAACAAACAAACAAACTTTGGTAGTGCTGTAGTGGATGTTTCTGCAGGAAGTCAACACCAGGATGTAAAAGAACATGCAAATTGATGCAATGTCTGCTATTACAGTGAATGTTATATCTGGAAAAGGAAGCACGACTGATTAAATGCAACGAAATGGTTGGAAATGGTTAGATTGCAAATCAGAGGCCAAAAAATATTGCCAAACATGAGAGACGCTGACCACTTACGCCAGGGCCACACCGCCCGCGGAAGCGCCGCGAATAGCCTCGAAGCGCCGAGAAGTGAAGGCAGTTTCCTTTCGGCGCCCATGTTAACCGACTGTGTCATCTACACTGGCCGCGCCGTGCCGGGAAGCTCCGCGGCAGGCTCTCGATTTGCAGCGATCAGTTCGGCGTCTGGTCTATTTTCTGCGCGAGCCGCGAGCAAATGTGTCAAGCCAGGCAGTGAAAAATAACAGCTGGGAGCAGAATCGCTTGTCGACGGCGTGGAGAAATGCACGTCTGATGTGAACGGAGGTTCTCCGGCGCGCGCGAGAATTTCGGTGCGCTGCGCTTCGCAGGCAGTGTGGCCCTGGCGTCAAGTGGAAAGGCTTTTTCTCGTCTATCTTTGTAAATAGAGCTACATGATCCGAGAGGATGCACCCCCCTGAGTGCACAATGTGTAACATCTTGCAGCAGCATTACATATCTCACTGTGCAAGTAGAAATAGGGTGCAGAAATAGGCCTACTTTGCGCCTATAAATAGCATAATCAATTACTACTTAACATAATTGATGTGAATTGAAGGGTTAGTGTAGTGGTTATCTTGAAAGACAAGACATAGAAATGAAGAAATCACAATACGCAATTATTTTTTGCAGATATGTCAGCACTCAAATGTGCCTAACTGCCAAAATATATAGGACACAGACAAGGTGTGACAAGTCTGCTGCAGCATGCACATTGCAGAGCGTAACTATTATAACCAACCAAAGCTGATACACTGACCATGGAAGTCGCGCTTACCTGCATGTGCACCACGCTGCTTGACACTACTTTTATGTGGCTGGTCTATTTTTCTTCTTTCTTAACAGGTAAAAACTAAATACAACTGTGTAAAAGAGAACAGTCCGTAAGAAAGGGTTAAAGTTAATCCCTCACTGTACCAAAGGCCACGCAAAGCAGCAATTTACATTAAAATAAATAAATCAAATTATTGCATCCTGTTGTTAAAACAATCCAGTTCATTAATTCAGTATCAATTAATAAACCCTAGACACTTCCAAACCATTCATAAGCAACTGCATTTGCACTTAGCAGCAACCACACATTACAAAGAGTCTGTGTAGCAGATCAAAAAACCCTCTCTGCCACGCCTACAGGATGTGTCTGTGCCCCATGTATTTCAGCCGTAAGTCTGCATAGATTCTTTTCTTTTCTTACCTAAGAATACATCTCAAATAAGAAAACATGGTGAATGTCAGAATCACAGTAAAAACTAAGCAAGTGGGTTTAAAGCAGACATTTCTTCCTAAGAGCTGTTGGTGAATGAGGCCCAAGGTGCAGTAAAGGTCTGGAGAGTTAGTAGAGGTATGATTCTTTCTATTTATGAATGATGCTGTCCTTTTTGACTGTTGATTAGGAGTTTGCTCCTGAGTGTGGCATGATTGGGATGAAGATCAGCTGCTAAGCAACTTAAAACATGCTTCCTTAAAGACAAAAAGGTGGACTTCTTAGTCGGGGGAAGCAACTGCCCCATGGAGTTCAGGGTCTTATTCATGAGCGATGGTGAAAAGGATTGTGAGATTGACTATCAGGACATTGTAAAGGGATTGTGCGAAGTGTCGTCCAAACACCTCTAAAGTGTTTATAGTTATTCCAAACAGACACACTCAAAGGCGCTGAAGAGAGAGAGAGACGCAATAATCGCTCAAACAGGGACACAAACAGTACACACTTTTAGACATTCTCTCCTCGGAGGAATTCATGCTGTTGCAATCAGTTGAACACACAGCAAGTGACGAAAGTAGTTGTGTGAAGAATGAAAAAGAGACCTTGAGAGAGAAGTTCAAACCCTGCCTGCATACTTTCTCACCTCCGCACACCTGGCCAATCGCTGCTTGATTGTTGTCGGAGGCAGATTGCCTGATCTCTACAGTAAATGTGTGGGAGGAGAGTGTGTCAGACACTGTTCAACAATCCAATAAGCACTTTGTTTGAAGCAAACGAAAGGCCTTATCGCAGGTTTCATATCAGACTATGGTGGTGAACAAAAAGCTGAGCTATAAAACAAAGATCTCCACTATCAAATTTGTTGTTCCTGCCCTGACCCGTTGTAATGAGGTTTGGAGAGTGAAACGAGATCACAGATAAGATTTCCATACATACATATTATCAACTGAAAGATACATTTTGGCGACAGTGACTACATTTCAAATCATAATCACTGAAACTTGTAATGAAACTCAAGTTATACTTGACATTGGTTTGCACTGACAGTAATGCATTAGGTGGATACAGTCAGTATTTCACGAGCATGCACTTCTAGTTGAGGAAGTGTCTGATGTGTGTGCAGTTTTTATCTGCTACAATCCCATTTCATGGTGTTGGGTTTTACCTGTTTGGCATTAAGGTTTACTGATGTAGCTAATCTCCAGGACAGCCATCAGTGAACCTACAGAATGCCAAGCTGTTACTTTGTGCTATCACACTAATACTTCTCAGAATTCATAGAAAACAGTTTTTTTTTCCTGTAACATCTTTCGAATGCTGGAGCAAAAGAAAATCAGTTTGAGATTTTAAACTCATTCCTGAATAGCAGAATCGTAGAGTAATGCCTTAAAGTGATACTCTACATAAAATCCTTTTAAACCTCTGGAGGTTTAACAGGTGGCAGTAAAGAGTTGTGTTACAGCAAAGAGGTGCTGTGGTCAGCTTATATTAACCTCTGTTTTAACAGGCCAAAACATCCAGATGAATTCTCAAACCACCCCTGCAGCAGAGCTTCATTTTTGTGGTAATTATGTTCCAAACACAATCTTTGCAGAAATATGCCTGAATTTATCTTAATATGACACTCCCATTTGTAGCTTAAGAGATAACCCTCAAGTAAAGGTAATGTTAGGAGCAACAAAGTAGATTAGATTTATGGTAGGACGTTCAACACTTTTGAAGAGTATAGCTCAACAGAAATTACAGAGCAATGCGGTGAAAGGTTTCAGTCATGTCCATGGTAACCAGAGACCTCCTGCGTTCTTTTACTGTCTATTAATGTAGCATTTAGTTTAGCATAAGCTGCACAGGCAACTGTTTAGATCACATAAATATCACGCTGTATATGTGTTTTAAACTTAACCATATCTACAGTGATTGATCTGCTCCCAGTCTGTCTGTGAGCTGCAGATTCCCCTCATTAGCTACAGTGGGCGGGGAAATAAAATCGATGAATCAGTAAGTACAAACACTGGGGATTTCTTCCTGTGGCGCTGACATAAAAGCTATCTTGGTTCAGTTAATATCTGCTGTCAGTCAGCCTGGTGGCAGTCTGATTGGCCTCTGTCCTCTCAGCTCACCAGGAGCTCCTGCTGACAGACGGCTGCTTCTGTGGAAGAGGATACTGAGTCGATATGGATTGCAAACTAGCATACTATCTCCATGCTGACATCAATATGAGTAGCACTACCCAGTCACATTATGCTGCAAAATATGACAATGTCTGCAACATAAAATTCTCCAGCCAAGCAACATGAAAAGAAGGTGTTGTGGCAGAGGGGCGTTGCATTGGCCGTGTCAAACACCACATCTTCCATGAGCAGCGCCGTGGGGGCCGTCCGGTAGGCTTGAACCTCAGAGTCTGCGGTCTGGTCCGCCGCCATGGCTGCGTAGTCGAGGCCCAAGTGGACGGACCCAGCGACCGCCCGGGAAAGGTCGTCGGTGACAAAATTGTCCTTGCCGGCCACGTGCTGAATGTCGGTGGTGTACTCGGAGATGGCAGAGAGCTGACGCTGTTGTTGACCAGACCACAGCTCTGAAGACTTGGCCGTGGCGAACCTAAGTGGCTTATGGTCAACGAACGCTGTGAACCGCTGGCCCTCCAGCAGGAACCGGAAATGACGAGTGGCGAGGAAAAGACCCAGGAGCTCTCTGTCGAAGGCGCTGTATTTCCTCTCACTGTCACGGAGCTTCCTGCTGAAAAAGGCCAGCGGCTGCCAGGCTCCGCCCACCCACTGCTCACACACAGCCCCCTCCGCATAATCAGAGGCATCCGTAGTGAGACCAACTGGGGCGGTCGGAGACGGGTGCGCCAGCAGAGCAGCGTTGGCCAGCGCGGTTTTGGCAGCGCCAAAAGCGTCAGTCATCCCTGGGGACCAATCCAACTCGTCCGCCGGCCTCCTACCCCGCAAGGCATCGTACAAGGGCCGCATGAGTTTGGCCGCATGAGGGAGGAAACGGTTGTAGAAATTCACCATACCCAGGAACTCCTGCAGGGACTTCACGGTGCGGGAGCGTGGGAAACTGGTGACGGCGTCCACCTTGGCAGGGAGGGGGACGGCCCCCTGTGGGGTGACGTGGTGGCCGAGGAAGGTAATGGATGACCGGCCAAACTCACACTTGGCCGGGTTGATGATGAGGCCGTGCTCGCTGAGCCGGCTGAACAGCTGCCGGAGATGCATGAGATGGTCTTCCGCAGACGCGCTGGCCACGAGAATGTCGTCCAAGTAAACAAACAAGAACGGCATGTCTCGTAGTACAGAGTCCATGAGGCACTGAAACGTCTGCGCTGCACCCTTGAGGCCGAAAGGCATCCGCAGGAATTCAAAAAGGCCAAAGGGTGTGATGACTGCTGTCTTGGGGACATCCTGCGGGTGGACGGGCACCTGGTGGTTACCGCGCACCAGGTCCACCTTCGAAAAGATGGTGGCACCGGCTAGGTGGGCAGAAAAGTCTTGTATGTGCGGCACCGGGTACCGGTCGGGGGTGGTGGCGTCATTTAGGCGACGAAAATCACCACATGGGCGCCAACCGCCATCAGCCTTGGTTACCATGTGCAGGGGGGAGGCCCATGGACTGTTGGAGCGGTGCACGATGCCAAGGCGCTCCATGGTGGTGAACTCCTCCCTGGCGATTGCGAGCTTGGCAGAGTCGAGGCGCCGGGCTCGTGCATAGACTGGGGGGCTGACTGTGGTGATGTGGTGCTCCACGCCATGCTTAGCCACCGCTGATGAAAACGTGGGTGTGGTGAGGTCAGGGAACTCGGCGAGCAGGCGTTGATACGGATCCCCGGCAGCAAGCATGTTCGACAGACAAAGTGCCCCCACCCCTCCCAGCGTGCAGGGGTAAGAAGCAAAAGAGAGGGCGTCGATCAGGCGGCAGTTTGTAACATCCACCAACAGTCTGTAAGCGCAGAGGAAATCGGCTCCCAGGAGCAGTGTAGACACGGCGGCCATGACGAAGTCCCAGCCGAAACGCCGCCCACTGAAACACACCTCCGCATACCTCGTGCCATAGGTACGTATGGGCGTGCCGTTGGCGGCGTCCATCGGGGGGCCTTCTCCCCAGCCATGGTGTCCGCCGGTTTTGCCGGCGGGATGCTGCGCTGAGCACCACAATCGACCAGCAGCCGCCGGCCGGACAAGGTGTCGGTGATGAATAACAGCTTGCAATCGCGGCCAGCGCCCATAGCTGCTAATGAGCGCCGGCCCTGGCTTTTCCCTGGGCTCCAAAACTGCATGGCTTGCGACACTGTTGGCCTTGGCCCCAAACCTGGAATGATAATAACACCACCCATCCTCACGCTGTCGGCGGGCTGTCACTGCTGCTGCGGTGTCCGGGTCATCCTCCGGAGGTGGGGGTGGGGCTGACATGTGCTGAGGGGGCAGCAGCGCATGGACAAACTGCTGCCGGTTGGCGAGGAAAATCCGGTCTGCTTCCACAGCCAGTGCCCGATAGTCTCTAGAGGAGGAGAGGGAAGAGCTGGCTAGTGCGGTGCGCACGGGTGCTGGAAGCTGGCGCAGGAAAATGTGGGTGAAAAGAAACAAGGGATCAGCCACGCCCAGCACAGCCAGCATTCTCTCCATTAATTTGGACGGCTTGCTGTCACCGAGGCCGTTTAGGGACAGCATGCGGTCTGCTTTCTCAAGCTCCGACAGTTCAAAGAGTTGTAACAGGAAAGTTTAGAGTGCGTCGTACTTGCCGTTGGCCGGAGGAGCCTCTAACAGTACCATAGCCCTGGCTGTCGTCGAGGCATCCAAGGCCGCTACGACGTGGAAATACTTTGTAACATCCTGTGTTATTCCTCTCAGCTGGAACTGGGCCTCGATGTGTTGAAACCACGGCCGCGGGTTGTGCTGCCAAAAGTCCGGTAACTTGATGGTCGCAGCGTAGATAGCACCGACATTAGCCGCGCCGTTAGCAACGGTTGGCGCCGCAGCAGCATTGTCACTACCGTCGTTGTGTGACATAACTCAGCAGTATCCAACTCACGTCGGGGTCACCAATGTGGAGTGTGTAAAATGAGGAGACAGGAGACGGAGATGCGTCGAGTCAGCTTTACTCTCCACTTCACATATATAACTCTCAGTACAGCGAGCGAGGTGAGAACGTAAACACAACATAAACCCGGAAGCACTAGTCCCCGTCAACCTCTCCCTTAAAGGTACAGTACCTTGGTGAATGTCTCTCTCAGTGTTTATGGTGAATGTCTCTCTCAGTGTCTATTGTGGGTCACCACAGTGTCGAGCTACTTTTTTTTGTGTCAAAATTACGTGATTTCTGTTCAGTTGAAGGGTTCAGAAGTTTTGTGTGAGTTTGGTTACCTTTTTCTTAGAAGTCGTCAAACAAAAATGACTAAATTGATCATTTGTCTATACCTTTAAATTCTGCTAATTTGATGGTCCAATCTACCACTCCTACAGTTAATATATCATTTTGTTCAGGCAAATTAAATTACTCATTTAGTGAGTTTTATAATTATTCAGATTGAGGGTATTACATAAATATCCACCAGGTAGCAGCATCATAATTAGCGGACAGAAGCATATACAAAATCAGGAAACATAATCAATTTCAGCCTGGTAACAACTATATCTGTCAAACAAATAGGGCTGGGACAATATGCTTATATCTCCTGATTCAATACTATCCCCAATACTTGGGTGCCAGTTCAATGTGTACAGCAATTTTAGTATTGCGATTCAATATTGAATCCTTAATATCATGAGGCAGATTTCGAACACAATGCACATCACGTCAGTCAGTCATTCTGACTTTTATTTAGGCAGCATCGTAGACTGTGTAAAAGTGATAAATAAAATGCACATGTACAACAGGATAAATATAAATTATATACTTCTTTAAAGTTTACGTCAACTGCTACATTTAATGGTCCCTGCTAATTTAGCTAGTGCAGTGTTTCTCATACATTAATTTAGATGAAGCAGGTGCCACAATATCAGCATTGACCACCACATATTGATTTTCAACTGAATTTGAAAATTGAAAAAAAAAAAAAAAAAAAATCTTAAAAAGACATCATGACAATTGGGTGATCTTTTTTTCACCCTAGAAATGAAATAATCAGAACAATTTCAGGACAATGACAAGATGTACAACAAGACTTAATGCCTTATAAAGAAGATTTCAGTTTTATAGGTTTTTTTTTTCTTTTAATTTTCTGCCAGAGAATCACTTGTGGCTGGACTGTGATAAATTGTGTAGGTTTTTAATGTAAGCTGGGAAAGATCACCCTGGAGACAGCCACATACTGTCTCTCACCAGTGACCAAGTCTGCGATGTCAAAGTTGCACCCGTTGTATGCTCATCCTTCCACCCCGACCCACACGATGTCACACTGTTTCTGTTGAGACAGATTTTTGGGCAGCAAGAGGCTGAATGCCAGGGAAATGTACACATGGGTCATCTTTGAAACTGATTGTAACTGGATTTCAAGCTACTCTATAAAACCGAGGAAGCTACCAATTTTCACAGTCACAATTCATGACTACAGCCTAATATTTGACAGCAAGTATCACTTTAATATGTTCCAGGTTGGGGTATGCATTCAAATTCTAGAGTGCTTCCTTAATGTCAGTCTCTCTGATTGCGACCTGTGATTCAGATATGTGGAAACATTTACGCTGTGACGTTAAGAGAGAAAGAGCGAGTAGCAGAATGGACTCTAAAAGCATACTACGCCGGCCAAATGTTACCAAAAATGAATATACCCCTCTTGATGTACATTTGCAGAGATGAGGATGGAAATGCTACCCATTTTCTCCCTGTAGTTAAGTGCACTCTCATCTGTTGTGCCACACAAAGTGAACCTCAATCTATTTTCAGGCCTCTGAAGGCGAGCACTCAATTGATTGGACGGGGGGGAGAAAAGGCTGATTGACTAGCCGGAGCGATGTTTACTTTATGCTGTCTTTATGTTGTCTTCCAGGATGGCTCATGGTGAGAGCTCAACGTCACTCGCTGAAAGAGTAAGTATAGGGGAATCTTGGTCCCAAACAGCTGGAGTCCACATAACATGGCAGATGGCCCATCCTCTGATTGAAAGTACTTATTTCAATGGTGTGAAAAAGCAGAGTCTAACATAGCTCCACTTTGCACTTAAGTTTATTTTTAAACCACAAACCACCAAATTTGCAGCATGCAAAATTGAAATATTGATGTCATGTCCTCAGTTCTATCTCGAAGCTGTCATTTCTTATTCATTTGGTTTAGTTAGGGCGTAGTAACGGACTGCACTTTGCTCATGAGGTATGCTTTTATTGACATTTATTCTTATGTGATTTTTAGATATCCAATGAAATCAATAACTGCAAAAGGCATCAAATTCTACCTCAGCAGATAAATCTGCAGGAATAATTGAGCATGTCATTATCTGAGAGAGAGAGAAGATGCTGAGTACACAGACATTGGCTTCTAAAGATAACCTCCCTCCTTTGAAAGACAAGCAAAAGGCAGACAAACAGACACTGGCCCTCTCCCACAGTTAAGTCACCAGGAACTCATCGGTAGGCACTTGTGTAAGTTATAAAGCAGGTATCATTCATGTTCAGAGAGTGGTAATGGCTGACAGTTTATGTTGTTTACAATATCAAAGGGAGATGAGGTAAAGGTTGAAATTTAAACTTTTCACCACAGTTTTCTGTCATTGAGTGCGGAGCCTGGCAGAATTCATCTCTCTTTAATGCATAGTCATTTCTGTGGTATTTTCACAGTGTGAGATTGAATTTAGACAACTGAACCAGGCAGGGTAGCGAGAATGTGTTTTTGACATCAACAGAGATACTTCACTTATTTTTCAACAGACTGCAATCATATCACCCTGACAGTTAATCATAATCAATTACAAAAGGATCATTTGAAAAGTCATTGACCTTGCATCTTGAGGGTAGATTTGCCATAAAATGATGCAATGGGAGACATTCAAAATGGATATGTAGTTTTTTGTATGTGTCAGACATCTGCATGTCAAAATCTAGAAACACGTAACAAGGAATATAGTGAGGTCCAGGACAAGTGGCAACCTCAGAGGCTACAAAATGAAATGAACTTGGAAGAGCCCAACGACCTCCATGTTAAAATGCCAAAACACACATTAAACGTGGCTTAATAGTGAAAGTTTCAACCCAAGTACACAAATTGGCTTCTTTATAACTCGCAACATTCACAGACTAAGCATTTGTCTTTTGCTCGACACAATTTCCCCACAAATAAAACATGCTAAGGTTTTTAGCACAAGCCCATGGCATTTAACATTGTATAAATTAGCCTAGTAGCTAGCAGACTTTTCCTCTACTCATATAAAGCTAGGGACAACAGCAACATTTGAAAAAGGTAACGTTACAAAATTCAGCTCCATTACAACTCACAAGGTTCACCAACAAAACAACTGTTTTATGCTTAATCGGTTTTCCAAACAAATTTAACATGCTAACGTTATTAGCACAAGCCTTTGGCATTTTACAGTGTATAAATTTGCCTAGCAACTAGCAGAAATTTCCTCTGTTGATATGAAGCCAGGATGAATAACACACAAGACCTAAAATGTTATATTGTGTGGAGGCTTTATTGTCTTCACAATTTATTGTTTCTTGTCTGTGAAATAAAAGTAAATAAAAGCTTCATTTCCACTGAGGGAAATGGTGCCAGCTTACAAAAATAGTCAGGAGGTCTGCGTGGCCACGATGTGTAATTACATTTCTGTAGGTGCACGTCAGGCTACACTGTAGGTCCAGCATCGATTCAATGCAGAAGTATAAATCCCAGGTCATGGCTGCTTTGAGTGACAGGTGGGGTTAATTGTAACATTTTGGTCCCCTAAAACTAGTCTTGTTCAGCTTTTGCTTGTACTCTACTAAAGGATCCTCTGAGGAGTCGGATATTCAATTTTGCAGGTAAGTACATTTTGTTTCAATTTTAAGCTAGTTCATAGTTAGCTGCAAATGCACTGTGCTAACCAAGCTAGCAGCTACCCAGATAGCACACATACATCTGGCTGACATCGGCCTGATGTATCAAGTTTAGATTGTTAAGACGTAGCAGGGAGAGCGTTTGCTCATTGCCATATGTCACTGAGACGTCGGCCTTTAACGAAAATGACCACCACGTGACGTTTAAACGATCAATAAAAGAAGCTGAGCTCAGTGGGCGCTCCTTCATTAATATTCATATGCTTCGTTAACTACGACCTTTATTCATTTGGGTCAGACCTTACAAACTATAAATATTTCACCATTCACTGTGAGAAATCAATGCTAACATTCAAAATAGCTGACTGTTACCCTATTCCGTGTGTAAGTGTGCACAATGAAGAGACAAAAGTCAATTTGACAAACTTTATTTTCAAATTTCCACAAACAATATCTGATGGCCAGTCCGCTTCTCCTGGCAGCCTGCAAGAGACAGAAAAGACAATGAGCACATAACTTCAAGAAACAAATCCCAACTTCACCACTGTATTTTTTTTTAGCATTTCAGCTGTTCAGATTGAAGGCTTTGGGTCCATCACTCTGCTTTATTTAGTGTTGAACTGGTTAAATAACGGGATCCGACGTTAACTCCGTTAACTGTTAACAGCAGCTTAACAATCAGTCCTTCATCTCGGAAAAACAGTGGTTTCAAAACTGCGCTATTACCTGTAGCCACCGGGTCAGTTTGCTGTGCAGAGGAGGAGACCTCGACTGATATATTGCCCATAAAATCACATTAACAACATACCGAAGGCATCCTTAAATTTCACTATTTTACCTCCGCGCTCCTCTCCGCTCCTCTCCGCTCCTCTCACCAACACTTGAGCACCCGTTCTGGGATACACACTGTTGGCCCATCCGGCCTGACCTCCGCGCTCCTCTCCGCTCCTCTCACCCACACTTGAGCATCCGTCCAGGCCGCGGACGTCAGGCCGGGGGGCACGGAGATCAGGCTGGGCGGGACCATAGGTGAGTGGATCCCAAATCTCGAGCCCTGCCCAGGACCACGGGTGGCAGCTCCGGGCACTTCCACTTTAACCCAAAACAAGTGCTCACGATAACCAGATAAGCAGATAACGTCAGCTAGGGAAAATAAAATAAAAACACCACAGTTGTAGCCTGTTAGCTAACATGAGCTAAACTAGCTAACAGCGAATGAAAGATAACGTTAGCTGGTGGGGACATGTGCTTTACACCCAGTCGTGCCTCGCCACTCACCAGGAACCTCTTTTAACGGTCACAGAAGAAACAACATAGCTATTTTCTGCCAATTTATTCCAGTTAGCTTACCTGAAACCAACTGATGAGATGCTGTGTCCTGCGAGCTCAGTTCCAAACAAAGACAGCGGAGATGAAATTCCGCCTTCTGTGGCGACTTCTGTACGTGGGCAGATATATTCTACGGCACTGGGCCGACCCAAAGCCGACGTAACAGAGACATTTGATGAGCTGGGACAAAAGAGTATTACATTTAAAGATATCCGCCAATGCGGCCGACGCTTGCCAGATGTTATAAATTCAAGGCCGATGTGTTGTCCTCAGGCCAGCGTCGGCCAGATGTATGTGTGCTATCTGGGTAGTGTTATGATGAAGGTCACTTTTGGCTCCTAAAATCCAAGATGGCGATGGCCAAAATGCCAAACTCAAGGGAGTCCACCAACTGATTCAGTCATACCGATTCAGGAACAGAGGGCTAAAAAGGCATAGAGCGGATATGTGGATATGGGCTGGTAGACTGCAAGGTTGATTAGGGAAATGGGAGGCAATATGTGGGTGGGGAAGAAAAAGTAGAGAGGAGTTACTTCAGGGCAATAGGGAGTGGCTGAATCTGACATGACAGTAAGACGACAGGAAAAACAAAGAGCACACAGCAGGATAAATACGAGGAGTTGTGACGAATATACAAATATAGGAATACTAAAGTATATGATAATAGAGTGAATAAAAAAGCCTCAAATTAAGCCTCACAGATGTGATACAACACATAACAGCATTCAATCCTTAAAATGTATCTTTGTAAAACTCTGTTGATGGACGTGGAGGAAGAAAGAACTCACCAGGAAGTAAATATAAACTTTCTCCCAAAACAGAGAGGGAGAAGTCTTGTCCAGTGAAAGCTGGCCTCACCATTATCACATCTCTTGCCTCTTTTATCCCCTTGACAGCATTTGGTAAAACATGAAGCGTCATAGCTCTCCTATTATGGTTGTAGGCCCTGAACAATAAAAGAAATAAAGACACTCAAATCATGACGGTCCAAAGGAAGACACGTGAACATCACTTCCTGTTGTACTTTCTTTCCTTACAAAGCAGCAATTTAATGCCAGCATTTAATCCACGATTCTCTCTCTGTATTTATTTTTAAATACATTTCTCCTCCTTTCATTTTTGTGATTTACTATATCTGTTTGATTGTCACACAAGCATCAAGTAACATTTAAAGAGAATGAATGAACAGAGAACTCAGTACTGCATTTCAGGGGAAAAAGTTCTTTTCAACAGTGTGCCACCCACCGTGCAACTTTAATTACAATGACATGAGAAAGGTTTCATTTTTACAATTTCATACTGTTCCATTGTAGCACTGACCCCCCTTTTTCATTCATTTTTACAGCATTTCCATTTCCAAATATGACCAATGTTTTATTGTATTCACATAAAAGTGTTGCCCTTTCTTAAAAGCACCTGTGTGTGTGTGTTTTTGTGCTCGGACAAAGATGACCCAGACAGTGCTCCAATCCATTTTCTTTTATACTGCACTCACCAATGTGCTGAAATCTTTTACGAGGAAAGTGTGAAGTGAACCTTTGGGGCCATGTGTTGGGGGCGAGTATCGATTTCATAGCCAGGCAAAAATTGGTGGTGTAGTTTGCTGTGCTTGAGTGTTTTCTAGCTTTATAAAAGATCCAATCTGAACTTCTTTTTTAGCCATGTTTCCAGCCAAATGGTCAGTATTGTTTTGTCCTTCACAAAAGATTCATTCAAAAGAATGAATCTTTTGGGTGAACAAACTGAACTGAATCACTTATGAAGTGATTCGTTTATTCCTCACTTCAGATGAGCTCTCAGTTATGAGCGAATGTGCAGGGATCTGCTGTGATTCAAGCCTGACACCTTTTCCTAATTGGACACACATCGCGACCAAACGAGTGAGCGAATATCACATTGTTTCATTGTTACCCAATGAGAATGTCCAAAGGCTAGACAATGTGTTGTTTGAAGAACTGCTAACAGTGAAGCTTTGCGCACCTCTTTTCAGAGCAACAGCAAACAGTTTCTTAGGCTTACTCGGGGCTTGATGGGCTCTCTGCATGTTGTTCTCGCTTGTAGTATATCTGGACACTTTTTTGCGCTCCATCTGTCAGAGTCAGCTCACTCGCTGTACGTCGCTCCATCTGTCAGAGTCAGCTCACTCGCTGTACGTTAGGCAGAGGTGTGAGACTTCTCAGATCCTTTCACTGCAGGGGAACAGTGCATGATTAGTGATTCGTTCACTGAAAGTACTACACAGTGAGTGTGAGCCAAGAGTGATCGACAGTCGCTGAGTCACTCAAGTACCACCCTCTCATGTCTTAAAGTCTTGAAGTAGGAGGCTGTGCCAAACATTTTATTTAATAATTAGTTATTGCAAAAATATTCATACATTACACAATAGGGTAGGATTTCAGCCTCCAGTTTACAAACAGTATTGTTATTTAACCAAATTTTCCATTCTCCTTTCAGTGGTTAGCAAGCTGGCATGAACGTTGAGATGTGCTTCAGTCAGGTGAGAGGGACCATGTGTGATCGATGTGATGGTCAATCATTCAACGATTCACGAAACACATCTTTTGAATTAAATTTCAAATGAACAGATTCTAGTGATTCAGTACTCAAGTTTGGTACCAAACTCGGAACTTTAAAGGGTACTGAATTCCGTAGGTACTACTGAGTACCAATTCATGTCTAATCAATCTGTGCCAATTTTCTAGTACCCAGAATTGCACTTGAGAATGCCAGGTTCAGACTGTAGGTGGAAGCACTCCAAAGTGTCTAGAAGTCAAGTCAAGAAGCCGCCCATGGAATGCCTGCTTCTTGGCCTTGGGGCACTTTGCAGCAGTGGAACTCTTTGGAACCACCGCATTCAGAAAGGAAGTGGAGGCATCATGAAGCCGGAAAGCCAGCCACAGAGCTCCGTCAGCTTTTCAGCAGAGCCCAGTCTCACACCAAAGTCATCGAAATCCGACCCTTGGGCAGTGATTTGCGGCGTCAGAAACCAACGACAAAAGGCGTCCTTTATTAACGTCTGTATGATCCACCCGGCGGCATCAGGGGGAAACGGGGCGGGGCAAGGACTTGTGTTAAGGCGGCAAAAGTCTGAGAGGGGTCAGCGGGAGGGGTAGTATGAGAGCAGTGTATGTGCCTGGTAAGATTCTAAAGCCAAACCCTGTTCTTTTTTCCTAAAACTTACCACTTCCTTTTGTTGCCTAAACCCAACCATGTGTGTTTGTTGTTGAAATTTAAAAAAAGTATTTTTGCGGTGTTGTACCAACGTAGTGCATTTATTTTGAAAGAAACTATATGTAAACATTTAATTTCTTGAAAGAGGAGAACTTGACACTGTGTCCCAGAACGTCAGCAACCAACGAACCCAGGGTACCTTGCATGTCGTATGTGGATGCGGAAAATCCATGACCAAAACATCAATATGTGATAAGGTCGGATTGAGAATGTGTTGCCCAGCAAGCCAGAGCTAATTCTGCAGCGCCATAGTTTCAGTCTATCTGGTCTATTTTCTTTTCTATTTAACTTTAGAAATAGCCTTCTCACAACTGTGTGTGATTGTTTTCTAAATTGCGTGTTTATTCCATCTATCTGTCAGTTTTGTCTCAACAGAGAGCAAGAGAGATGGGCAGACATACACACACACATGCGTGCACACACACATACACATACACCTAAACACACACAAGCAACCAGAAAGACAAGCAGAGACTGAGCCGTATGTGTGATTAGAAAAGAGCAGGAAGCAAGAGTAAAGTTGGCTACCGAAAAAGGTACCATTGGGTACTGCTACTGAATTAGAGGTACCTGCACTGATACCACTATCATTTCAAATGTGAATGGTACCCAACCCTTTTCAGTACACTACAAAGGCCTGTTTTGTCCATCGCTAAATTGGTTAGATCTACTGCAGAATAAAAAATAAACTAGTAACTTGTTGTAGTTTATTGCTTTCCACTTAAGGCTCATGCTGTTCTGTTCGGCACTGGCAACAAATGCATCACGGCACAACAGTTTCTCGTGATTAATTCATGGGGCCTACACCCCCAGGTGAGATGACTTAATTACACCCACCAATAACGGAACCCAAAGTTGTTCAGTCATGTCACATTAACTTGATGTTGTTTTTTGAATAGGTCTGTAGTGGAAAAATGGAGGTCGTCCATCTGTGGACCATTACCTCATTTATCAGAGCACACATTTGTGACGAATGTAGTCAAAATGTGAATTCAGCTTTTACTGACACAACCAGTGTTGAGTACCAGCAAGCAATTCATTCTTTGAGCGGCTGCTCGAGGAAACTAATATTGTCACAAAGTGTTTTGTGCTTGACCAGCAGAAAAAGAGAAAAATGCTTTGAAAACGGACGAAATTGCAATGCAGTGGAAAAGAAGCATGGCCCAAATGCTGGAATGATGTACAGTCAGTAGTGTCACCTTGTGCAAAATCTCCCCTCACCCCCACCACAGTGTATTTGTTCCCCTAACATGGAAAGTGTGGCAGCCAACAATCAAAAGAGACAAATCGTGACTGCAGTTTTTCCCCACAGAGTCCCCACTCTGCTTTTTTTTTGGGAGACAACAGACAGAGAGAGAGAGAGAGAGAGAGAGAGAGAGGAAGATGGACGGATGGAGAGAAACCACACCACATTACCACACCTCAGGCACTGATGGAAACCTGCAGGCTGCTTAGAGACAGGAGCATGCATGGCCTCGGGTTGCTATGGGAACGGGGATACATGGCGAGTTGAACGGACACAGACGTCTTTGCCTTTGCCCAGGTTTGACGCTCACGGATCGATATGTCAGCACACCTGAAAGGGAAGGCTGAAAGAGAAGAAACCTTTTTCCTGCCTGCATCCTTCATTGCCTTTGTGAAGCTAAACATGCAGTTTATATCTCCACAGAGCCTGTTTCCACAAGAGATCGAAATCAAGACAGACATTTATTTTTTTTTAACATGGATATGTCTGTCTGTGGGAGACAGAGAGGTCAGGTTAATACACAGATAATGCTGATAAGACAGAGAAATGAAAACTTATACCTGGTATGACTTCCTGTTTCCAAGGCTGTAATATTGTCATGTCATAGTATCATATTGCAAAAACGTGATGCTTGTTTGAGCTCGCACGTCCTGTTTCATCACAGTCTGTCAGAAGCTTTAACATCAGTGTTCCCGGCTGCCAGCTGAGGTAACGAAGGCTGGAGTCAATACTTGCGTGGAGTGTCCAGATGAAGACGGGCATGACAGAGAGACACAGAGGGGATAAAATAACAGAGAGGTAGGAACCCACAGACAGCAACAGATGATCCGGGCTGTCATTCCGATTTATTGACCGCACTGTTCAGGCTTACTGATGCAAGGGATACCCTGTGAAAAGTACACTGTGTTTGTATGACCTTTTCAACCATTGCTTTCATGTGGGATGCAGAGAGGGAGGAAGAAGAGCTGGCATTTTGGCCGTCTGCACCTGGTTCAGTAAACAAAAGTCTGTAAAAATCTAAATGTGAAAGTGCATACGCATTAAAACACTTTTGTGAGGAATTAGGTATTTTCTCTAATTTAATTTGATTACATATGTTTAATGGCAGTGCACTATGAGATATGCATTATTATATGTTTCGGATTTTGGTAGGTTGTGTATTGTGTCATCAGCTTCAGCTAAGGGAGCTTAGTCTTCCTGGGTAATGCAAAACAAAATATAGGATGTATCTACTGTGATGTCGTGGACTTCCATTTTAAAGCTTAGAGTTTGGCATTGCGGCTGATGCCATCTTGGATTTTTGGAGCCAGAATTGACCACATTTGGGCGAGAGGGTGGAGCTGTGGAGGAGTGAGGGTGGATCTGACTAAGAGCTTGAGAAACCACAGACAGCCTTCCACTTGAATCAGCCATACCTGTAACGATGCATAACTTTAAACCTTAATGAAATGTGAACAGGTGAGTTATCAATTCACCTCCCGTACAGTTGTCATGAATGTGGAAACTAGTCATAAAGTCCAAAACCATTTTTTGTAACAGGCTGTTAACATGTTTATATTTGCTGTAAAGTTTGGCATTTTTACATAGGGGTTCATGAGGATTGACTTGCCTTTGGCAATAGCGTCCAGCTGCAGACTTAGAGTGCTGGGACCCATAGTGGAAAATCACGTGACCCATTGTGGAAATCACGTTAATTATGCTTCCTTATCAGTAAATAACATTTTTATGCCACTGCATAATTTAATATAATATACTATAATGTAATATATTGTTAATGTTAATTAATGTAATAATATATTGTTATGCGACCTAACTTTGTACAGAGAGGTGGAAATATTAACCTTATATTGTTTACCCTCGTGTCACTGGTGAACTTTGATCAAAAAAATGCTTAAAAAGTCTGATGGCTGGGGTGTCAGAGCAGGCGCCCCATGTACAAGGCTGTTGCCGCAGCGGCTCAGGTTCGACTCCAGCCTGTGGCCCTTTGTTGCATGTCACTCCCTCTCTCTCTCTCCCCCCCTTCACACTTGACTGTCCTATCGATTAAAGGCAAAATGCCCCAAAAAATATCTTAAAAAAAAAAAGAAAAAGTCTGATGGCTTTGCCCAAAATAACATTTAAAAAGTCATTTTCACACACTTCTACTGCGCTAGCTATCAAAACACCAACTTAGTTTACATGGCCGCCAGGCCATGCCATCAATACAGCAACACGATTGGCTGATATCTCTCCCTGTACTTAGGACCCTACAATACCAGAGTGACGACACTAGAGGGCACGTGACCAACTTTCCGCTTGACCAATGTGTGTCGCTACTCTGGTATTGTAGGGTCCTACCTGTACTGCTTTTCTTAAAGCACTCAATTGGTTTGTAGGGGAAAGGGGCGAGATAGGTTCTGGTGATGGAGACAGGTCCCCTCACTGGAGGTGGGGTCTGAGGCTGGAGGTTGGCAGCCACACCCCTCTCGCTTTTGGAGCCTGCCTCAACTGGCCATTCAAGGAACTGCAGTTTTTGGCACTAATGCATTTTTAAGCCTCGGAGGTTGCTGCTAGATGTATACACACAAATGATGGGGCTAAAATGTGGACATTTATTGAGATAAAAGAAAAAAAATGAAGCCTGTAAAATGCAGAAAATATCAGAAATTTAAAATATTTTGATTAGTTTCAATCAAGTCTACAAGTACAATAGAGCGAGCTATAAAAAACAGGCTGAAAAATATAATTACAAAGTCTGATATTTACTCTACACCACTTCTTATTAATTATTTGACTTGCAACTCGAAGCTTGCTTTATTAGTATCACATTTTTGGTAACATCACTCAGAATAAAAATTGTCTTTCATTTTCTTGTGGGTTTTATGAGAGATAATTGATCTTTTCATAGGATTGGTAAAGTCTGGGACATTGTCATGATTAAAGTTTTGCTTTACCCATAAAATGATTAAGCTTATTTGAGATGAGCCAGGCCTGCACAGATTCCATCTCTAGCGATTGCTGCACAATGCATGTTGGTTGGATTTGGGTACAACTTCATCCAAGCTTGCTCTGGCGTCATATAAAACACAGTGATAATGTTGCAAGTTCGATGCAGCCTCAGTTTTTAGAGCCAGGCGCTGCAGGTGCTCTCCACCAACTGCAAGACCCAGGGCGTGATTGGAAACGTCTAGCTTTCACCTGATCAAACAGCTGATTGGTTAGATGTTAATTATGTTGAATGGGAGAGAGCTTGATATGATTTGCCTGACATGAAGGTTTATTCTGTTAACAGAATACATGTTGTGTGAACGATAGTGACGTCGAGTAGTCAGACTAAATACATTTATCATAAACTATACATAATCTATTGTATATTAACATTGGGCTGTTTATTAATTATTAAGTATTTAGCAACACAAAGACTTGTGGTAAGTGGAATGAGAGGGATGTGTTCTTGAAATAACATCTGTACAGATGTGAAGCTCTGCCCATATCTGACTGATCTACAATGAAAGCTGTCGTCTTGTAATTTTTCCTCATTACATTAACCTATTAGTCAAACACAATTTATTTAGCCTCTGTAATTGAGGCGACAGGTCTGCTCTGCAGCAGCAAACTGATATGATGCTGATTTACATGCGAATTCATGTAAAATGGGGGTTGAACCATGAACATGAATTACAGATTGCCTTTAAAGCATTTTAATAGGCTACTCTGTTTTAATTACAACAATTGGAGACTGCAAACAAACTGATGTATGGGTCTGATAACATTTTTAATCAATCGGTATCAGATCTAACAGGATGTGAGCGTTTCTGTGACTTCCTGTACAGACTGGGGGCTGCTGGAAATGCTGGGAAACTGTCCAACTTCACCACAGCTTTTTGTCATCGCCTCCTGCTGCAGCCATCTGACCTCGCCCACTTTCCAGGCAAGGCACAGCTCATCTCGAATGAGCCTAATATTTGAACATCAGGTACACGCCCAATGTTACGTTGAATTTATGAAGAAAACATTGTTTTTCCTGCAGGCCTCCATGGTGAACAAATAATCCAAAAACAGACAATTCTTGATGAATTTATGTAAAGGGTGGCAGTGATTAGTAACAGCAAAACTATATCAAAACATCAGTTTACAGTACAAACTCTCACACAACTAAGGCAGTATAATCCAGGTCTCATTTATCCAGTTGAAACTTCCCAAACACATGCATTTTAACTGAAACTTTTCCATTCAAAACACTTCTGCATACAAGCAGCGCGTCTGAGCAAGCCTGTGCGTCCATTGAGTATTCCTTTAAGCTGAGGGAAATGTCATGTTATGCTAATGAGGAAAGGATTTTCAGTGTTAATTCACTGTTTCTGACCCAACTATCACCGCTGACCTCCTTATGAAGTGGATTTGCTGTTTGTAATAGTTTCACTCCACTTACACATACCACTTACAGGTATGACATACAAGTCCTTTTCATGTTAATTAAACCAATACGGTCCCCAAAACAAAATATACTATGCTTATATACTACCAAAGGATTTTACAAAGGCATTTTTTAAATCTTGGAAGTGTTGTACCAGACAAAAGTTGTAATGAGGTGATCATAGCAAAAGGTGAAGGTACATAGCCCAGGAGACCCAGGGATTGCCTTCTGTGTTCTGTTTGTGCTTAATTTTAGGCTACTTAAACACTTTGGTAAAAGTTATTCAGAAACATTGTGATTTTGATCAAAAATCAAACAAAAAAAAGTTTTATCTCATGCTTAGTCAATACTATTCATATTTAACTAAGACCATATATTTTTCTTACCCTAAAGTGTTTTCAGTTACCCAAACATAACCAGACAAACACTAGCCCCTTTTACACTGCCAGATTTTCCGCAAATGTTGGGCCGTTTTGCCGGCAAGCTGCAAGCGTTTAGACACACAGAGCCGGATTGGCGAGTTGATCCGAGGTGCCCAATTTTCCACCTTGTAGGGTAGACATATTGGCGGAACCCTTTTAGTTTAAAAAGGCCGAGGCGGCCTTCCGCAACGGGAGGGGCTGTTGAAGACTATCCACTGGCGGTGGATAAACAGGAAACAGCTGATAGCAGGAATTAGCGAGCAGCTAGTAGCAAGAGGGAAACGCAAACCTGACAGACACTGTAAAGATGAGCAACTGGGGAGACAAGGAATTGCGCACCCTCCTCGCCCTCACAAACAAAGAGGCCATTAACCGTCAGATGACGGGGACGGTGAAGAACGGGCCGACTTACCAGAGAATTGCCGAAGGACTGACCAGCCGCAGCTTCCCTCCCACGTCACTGGTTACGTCACACGCTGAGCTACACGTTTCGTTACTTGCTCACGCCCCCCATTGCCCCGAAAAAGGCACATTCTATATTTTGCTGCACTCCCCGATTTTGTTTTCATACTGCCAATGCTGAAAGAAGACTGATTGAGCTTTCCTGCAAATTTGCACAATTCCTGTTTAAAAAGGGCTGCTGATCCTGCTTTGGTTGGAACAAGTGGAATATTATAGGAAATACAGAATATGTTGACCTGACAGTGAACATTTTCATGTATGTCCAGGATGAACATTTTCCAGCTTTGCAGATATATTCACTAAAATCTGTTTCTTTATTATGTCAGGCTGTTCTCATGCACTGTCAGTACATTCTCCTACTAAAAGGTAAGCACCAGAATTCATACATATCCCACATTATCATGAGCCAATTAATTGGTATAAAACCAATGTACTTTGGAAGGTTGTGATCATGAATAAACCTAACCTTGCTAACTTTATGTTAATTCCATAACTTTCACATTATGTATGTAACATCATCAGTGGGACACTAATTCATAGGAAATCATATAAAGCCTTGTATGAGAATACGTTGATTATGAGGAGCAAATTGCTTTCTTGGGGGAAAAAAAGGTGGAGATGAAGGTTTGTCTTACATCTACCTGGTATCTTGTGCTAACATCTGAAATCTGATCTCAGGGCTTCATATAAAGATGACAGGCAATTCCGCATTGCAAGCTGTTATTGTATGAATGCCTGTATATTGCATGTAGGTCAAGTATGAACATGAGACATAAAGACACAGAGAATTGACCATTTTCTTTCATTACAACTATCTACAGCATCGCGGCTATGTGTTCCTCTGGGTCTGCTTATGAAAATATCCACAGTTTTAATATCCTTGAGGTCCTGCTGTTCCCAGCTGGGGAAAACAATAACCATGTGTATCTGTAAACAAATGTCCTTGCTTTGAGAGGCGCATAAACTCGCCTTTAGGGAATTAAAAAAAAAAAAAAAAAGATGTTAAACTGTGCCTAAGTTTGCTGCACAGAGAATGGCCTCTCTACTGCTGCTGTACACTCCATAGAGTGCCACAAATCTGAGATACGCATGAATTATAATGGAAATATTTGAATAAAAACAACAACTGGAGGACAACAGAAACTTTTAGAGGGCATTGGATTTTGGTCTCAGTAGCCCCTCCCTTGGCTAGAAAATTACATATTGGCCAGAATGGACAAATTGACAGATAGTCACATTTATGCTCTCCTCTCATTAATTAGTGGGGAATTAGAGAGTACCTGCAAGAGAGAAAATGCAGAACTGGTGAAACTAAAGGTGAACAGCTGCACATTTGCTACTTTTACTGCTTTAAGAAAAGCAACAACAACCATTTGGGTCAACAGACATGCCACATCACAGTGGGGAGTATTTAGCCCTGAGAGAACCAGAAGAATGAAGGGTTACTTGAAGCCTGAGCCAACCCACTTCCTGTCAGGGGCCACCTGTTCCCGCTCACGACTCAGACCCACCTGGGGAATGAGATGGAAAGAGAGAGTAGAAAGCTAGAGAGAGAGAGAGAGAGCAGTGGAAGAAAAAAAAGGAGATTGACAGCCAGTGGGAAAGAGAATGAGAGATAAAGAAAGTAATTGAATACAGAAAAGCTGAGGGAACTGCATACTGTAAAAGTCAACAAGATAGAGTGTAAATGGGTGGTAAATGGTGCAGTCAAAAGCTTAAAGAGGCAGACAATTGCATACTTTCAAGCATGTGAAAATATGTGGGTGATACCAAGACAAGGCAACCAAGTGAGTGTAAAACATGATGGAAAAAAACAACATTCTGCCCATTTACTGTTGTTTAATAGCACACAACTGCCAAAAACACAGCCATGAATTATGGATATATTTGAACATACGCAGTTGTGCTGAAATTCCATATGTGACACATGCTTTAATGCCTATACCAGAGCTATGACAGGAAAAACTCAGAAAGAAAAGCCCACCTAATCCATTTTCAAAGCGGCAGCTAAGAGCTCCATTTGCAGCCAGAGAACGAGAGAACGTCTCATGCATTAGCGGCAGAGTGTAGGGAAAAGCGAGACAAGAGGAGGAGAAAATGCATCAGCTGAATCCGTCAGTTGAGCTCTGATGGCTCGTCTTCCGGAGTATCATCCCGAGTGCTCGGGTGCCGCCCCTCTTTCCTAACAGGGCACTAAAATAAATGAAGGGTCATTTAGACGACTGAATGAAGCTGCAGTGAAACCCAACAACAAATGGGTGCTCTAATAGAATTATATTCAGCTGATGTCAGCACTGCCTCTATATCATTTTTATGAGTCAGCAGGAGCAGGACTACACTCCTGAAGCATGAGGTTTTACTTAATACAGTGCAGCTATAGATTTCCCATGAGACCAATTGAAGAGGAGGGCAATAGGGTGAGGGAATCAACCAGCGGTGCTGACGTATGCTCGCACTGACCCGGTTAAAAAGAGACAAAAAGTTAACTTATGTGAAAAGCTAATGAACACAGCTGTGAAAATTGTGTGATAGTGAAAGTTCTCACTGGGCACGATAAGAACTTCTAACAAACAACTTCAATAATGTTCCTCTCTACTTTGCCTTTTAGCGACCAAGTTATCCAAGAGCACCTTACATTATCTAACAATATCACAATCAACAATTGCATGCTGCCACTGACTTTAAAATTGCAGGTTTTCAATGCAGGAAGTCTATGTAAAGAAACAAAGGTAGTTCAAAAAAAAAAAAATGCAAGGCACAGACTGAAATGTAATGCAATGGAATGCTGGAAATAATGCTCAATTTTAAGTGGGTCTTGTTTTGTTATTTAGGATGCTTTCTCAGGGTACTCCGGCTTCCTCCCACAGTCCAAAGACATGCAGATTGGGGATACTCTGACTCTAAATTGTCCGTAGGTGTGATTGTGAGTGTGAACGGTTGTCTGTCTCTATGTGTCAGCCCTGCGATAGTCTGGCGACCTGTCCAGGGTGTACGCCGCCTCTCGCCCAATGTCAGCTGGGATAGGCTCCGGCCCCCCCGCGACCCTCAAGAGAATAAGTGGTTAGAAAATGGATGGATGGGTGGATTATGTTTTATCTTGGGAAACTGGATTCCTGGAAATACACATCCAAACAATTCATGGCATGAAAAATAGTTCAGATGTGTATAAAAAACAGGAAAAATGGGTTAAGTTTTAGGTGTCCTTTATTTAAGTCACACTTCACATCCTTCTGAGTTCTCAGAGTTGGCAGGGATGCAAAACTCAGCAGCACAACAGTAAGTTCCTTTGGGCCCACCAAATTCATCTATTGTTGGCTAGGTTAAACAATTCCTCTGAACCCGACCTACAAGCCGTCAGCTTTATTCAGTATAGCTGCACAATTATTGTGAGGAGTAAAACAAGGACAGAGACAAAGACTGAGCGCCACTCAGCTCTCTAAGGTGTGTATGTGTTTGAGAAAGAGAGACAGAGGGACAGAAAAAAGTGGAAAGTGTACTTTGGCATGCAATTTTGGTAAGTTATTAATAACTTACTCAAAATTCTGCTTTTGACCCATCCAGCCAAACCAATGATATTTTCTAATAAACTTACCCAAACCCACCTGAACTGGATTCCGTGGTTTGTAAATTGATCCGTGCATCACTATTTCATCAAACCGCCAACCCTGCAATTAATGGAAGACTCACGCTACCTCTTGAGAGCCATCAGCCGCCCCAAAGTGCTGGACAAACAAAAATGTGATGTCATAGCGGTACAAAATAAAATCCCAGGGATCATCAAAATCATTAGGAATACATTGTCTCAAGACCAGGAATGTCTGTGTAAATGTGCTTGCCAATCCATCCTGTAGATGTTGAGATATTTCAGTAGATGAGTAGAAACTGCCCAGCCCGGTCCCATAGATATACATGAAATGCACATGGACCTTAATGTATTACATGGTGGTGGGCACAAAATGGGATCAAAATGCATGGAAAATACTACCAGTGCAAAGTCAGTGAGAATCTTTTGTCATTGTGGACACACAAATAAAGTATAAAGAGCAAGAAAGTCTGCGTAAGGTGGACGGTCGGTGTAGGTCATACAAACATGGACTTTCAACCAGCAGAATCCTGTTTGTGTCCCAAAAGTCAATGCGGTTATGTGGCTGTACAGACTTTACATAACCACGCAAAGTATGTAAATTTATGTGACTTATGACCCATCAACTCATATGTAGTTATTTTAACTGAAACCACAGTCTTTTCCTAAAGGTAAGTATATTTTGTCCTCTAACCCTAAACAAGTGTTTGTCTTTCCCTAACCCTAAAGCCCAGGTCAGATCAAAGAAGTGCAACAAGACGAGTTGAAACAGGCAACTACTTGCAATGTGCCATTCTGCAATGTTTTAAAAACCTGCTGGTTCACACCAATGTAACTAGATGAGACAGTATATCATCTCTATGCAACAACTCTCTGTACTTCTGATTTCCAGCTTTTCAGACTTATTTTGTGGCACAAGCACACACAGCGAGCAGCCGCAGCGACCCACCATCCAACACTGGCACACCACAAGGACTCAGCAGAGACAGAGCACCTGCCGCAGCAAGCAAACACACCTGCTGTCATTTTGACTTGACCAGCAGACTTCACTACAAGCTGATTGGCTGTTGAAACAGGTGATGTGCTTTACATTCTAAAACTGGCAATTTGACCAGCGGAGTTCCCAGTGACACCATCAGCCAGCTTGAGTCGAGCTCAGACTGGCCAGTTCACAACACTGCAACTTTCCTCCGCAACGCTCTGAAACAGTTTCATCCCATTGCGAATCATAGGTCTGGACTGGGCTTAACCAAACTGCTATCTTGAATGTAAACCACATGAATTACATATTCTAAGCTGCATGTGCATTGTTTTTGTGTTGCCAGCAGGTAATTTTAACCCATTTTTGTACCCACCACCACGTAATATTTTGTTAAGAGGTCATGTTCATTTCACATTTTTCAGTGAGACTGTGGGCCCTATTTAGATGGTCTAAAACGCAAAGCTCCAGGCGTGCAGCGCATGGGCGTGTCCCAGTCACTTGCGTGTTTTCAGACTGTGCGCCATGGCGGAGAGTCTAAAAGGGTTGGACTTGTGAATTAGTCATGGGTGTGTTTTGGGTGTATCATTCAATAAGCCAATCAGAGTGTCACCTCTCATTCCATTTAAAAGAGGCACGATTGGAGCGCATGGCGGAGAGCTAGTTAGATGGCGCACCAACTGGAAAGAGTGAGCGTTTTACAGCTGAGGAGACGATAACTGTATCTCTGTATCGACTGTCCCGTCACATCTGATGACAGATCAAAGGGGATTGGCACCGTTTGGCACGTTTGGCA
>NC_065515.1:35732899-35736474 GCF_006386435.1 Epinephelus moara
GACTGCGCCTGACCACTCCTCATTTTTAGACCAACACACTCAGAGAAGCGCAAGTTCATTTGCTAGTTAGACGAAGAGGGCGCAGGGCGTGAAAATGACAACTGCATCTGCATCTAAATAGCAATGACACTTGCAACATGGATTATGTGCCCTCCGCCGTCCGCTTTAGACCATCTAAATAGGGCCTTGTGTGTAACTTCAAGTGGTGCTCAATGGAAAGTCAAAGGATTGACGAAATCATTATGATTCATCCCTGATGGACCACAGATATCTGAACCAAATTTCATGGTAACTTATCAGACAGTTGTTAAGAGATTTCACCTCGACTAAAACTGTCAGCTTCCTGGTGGAGCTAAAAAGTCAGGGGATCACCAGATCATGGAGCTGCTTTTCATGCAACACTGAAATAAATTAAGAAGCATTTACAAAAGCACAAGTCTATCAGAGTGACAAGACTCAGTTTGCATCAACAGACTACAGAGACACATTTAACTGATGCCCACCATACTGTCTGAAGCTAATGACATATCACCAGTCTTAATAAAAAGAGGCTAATTACATTATGTGGAATAGAAGTGAGAAATGAACATGTTTAATTTGATTTTGCATTAGACTCATATGAACTCATCAATTGTGAATTAGCGTCTGAGTTTGATTAAATAGTCAGTAAGTAACCATTAAGAATAAGACAGCTTACACGCACATTTCCTAATCTAATTACCGTGAACAGAGAACAATTATTATACTTTTTAGTAACAGGAGATGTTGCAATTGAAATGAATACTCACCTCCAGAGGCTGAATGAAAAGCTGTAGGAGTTTTTCTTATACAATACAAACACTTAACCTTGAAACCAAGAGCAGAATAGCTCTTTTTGTGTTTGGTTCTCTCTTTTTATTTTTTTCTTGGAACATGTGTCAGGAGAGTTTATACTAGCACGCACAGTATCCAGTATGGTTATGTTGTGTTTTCAAGGCTGTGTATTGAAACCGAGGTGCCCCTTCCCTGCAAGCAGCCCTTGGCCTTATTTGATCCAGTCCTCTGCAAAATAAGTGGCAGCCTGGGCTCAGAATCTTAAGTGGGATTTGAGTGCAACTGTTTATTCGTGTTTGAGGCAAAGGTGAAGGGGCCTGCATAGAGGTGTGGAGTATACGGGCTGAACCTCAGTGGAGCGAGGAAGAAAAAGAAAGGGGAAAGAGCTGGGATGAGGTGTCAGCTCTGCAGATCGACAGCACGAAGGCACCACAGCGGCAGTCACTCTGACGCATTTCTAAACCATCTGTCCATCTGTCCGTCCCCAGGCTGTTACTCGAAAAGTTGAGCACAGGACAGTGATTTTCCCTAACTGCTTATTTAGCGGATGAATCACAGGAAGTGGGGAAGAGACGGGGAGGGTGTTAATAACAGGCTATTAATGTCCGTCATCGTGAAAAACAGAGGCTCGATCTGGACTCTGATCTTGTCCCTGTCAGTCAGAGCTGCAACCAGACAAAAAGAGAGATCACATAACGGAAAGCGACAGAATGTAAATTCTGACTGACATCAACATCTATGAGTGGCAGTTTTGGATGTCATCATAGTGAAGACGCTGTTTCGCTGGTCACACTCCAGTAACAGAATGATGACTTCCTTAATCTCCACTTGGAATGATTTGGGCTGTTTATATCATTCACTCAGTACTATATCTTTTACTCTTGTTATTGTGTTTGGTACTTTATGGCAAATTATCGCGTTTTTTTTTTTTTTCTCCCGTCAAGGATCACAATGGAAAACAGTGTTTGAAATTGTAAACAATTTTCAAGTGCTTAATAATAAAAGGCTGATGCTGAGCCTGACACCACTTTTCGCTCAAGATAATTAAGCAAATGAAAATGCTGTTTTCCAGTATTTCACAAAGTCAGTTAATTAGCCAGCTGCAGTAATTACCTAGCTTAATCCTTCCCACTGTGACACTGTGACTTTTACAGTTCTGCATTTTACAGGCCAGTGGATTTTCTTTCATTCCCAGAGCTTACATTTACATGAACATATTTTTAATCACGTATTTTCCATTTTAAAGCTGCACAAATCAATAGTTAGACTTACAATGGCAACACATGTAATGTGAATGGTGTCGCCCAAACCCACAGAGAATTAGCACCAGCATTGAGTGTTAAAGCATCTTGAGCTCATTGTTTTGGTTTTACTGCCTACAGTTTTACTGTTTTGGTTCACCCTCACTGCTCTCATCACAAGGTTTTCAGTCCCAGCAGGCAGCTCTGATAAACTCACTGTACTCTGCCTGCCCAGCACCAAATGGCAGCAACTAGTTGGTGAACATAGTGGCATGCTACTCTGCCATGCATGAAACTGTTTGTACTGACATGTTTTAAATCCTCATGTTATAGCAAAAATGCTTGTGTTTGGGAGGTACTCAGCTTATGACTGCTAAAATGAGACCCCAATTATACTGCACAAATTGTATGAGACTCTGTAAATGAATATTTTGATACAGTTTTGCAGTTATAAAATGCGGCGACCCCTGTTTACTTAAATCAAGAATGTTCACCTTTTTTGGATTCTTTGTTCACTGTGGTGTCGTGCTGGAAAAACAAAGTTTCTTTGCAAATTTAAGGTAAGATAGGGGGAGTCACTGATGCACACATAGTCATTTTGTGGGTAAGTATTCCTTTTAAGGAGCTATATATACAAAACTCATAGTCTGGGCTGGGATGGCTTGCACACAGCTCTCACCTCTGATGTCACAAGCAAACATTGAGTTGACTGAGCCCTCCAGTCATCGTGGGTCAGGATAGCGTCATAAGCAATCATCATATGAGCACAAAACAGAGCAGCTTAGCTTGCTAGTGGGACGTGACAGGAGGGACTCATGTGCACTAACATGCATGCATGGCCAGCCCGGCTAACAAGGCAAAGAACAGAGAGGCTTGGATTAGAAGACGCACAGAGGGAGCTTGGCTTCATTCTCTGCTCAGGATGCCATTAATCTACTTTATCTATTTCAAATAGTTTGCTGCTATATTAATGTTAAAACCTCTCATATGTGGAGACTTTTATGGATAAACATTTACCTCTATTAGAATGGGATCACAACTTGAAAAGTGCTAGGGGGTGGTAGCAATATTTCAATCACAATAGTAGATTTAAAACAAAAATACTGCAAACAGCCTGTTTTATCAGAGTTAGTTCGGTAGCACTGGAAACACACTACAATTATGTGCACAAAAAATGAGCAGTTGCCTTGGTCATAATCAGTTAACTTATTATTAACCAATGACTAGTCCATACTCATTGAGTACAGCATACCATACCATGACTTAGTCATACCAAAAATTAGGAAAAAAACAACAAACATTGGTCCACAGGGGGAGCCACAGCGATCGGTCTTTAGCCATTTTTAAGCATTTTTCTGTTGTTATAGCGCCACCCAGTTGCCAATTAGAGTTAAATTTCTCCAGTCACCTTGAGGCGTCCTGTTCTACATATCTACCAAGTTTAGTAAAAATCGATATGGCGGTTAGGCCTAGATAAGAAATTAGCTCTCTAGCGCCCCCATTTTGTTTGATGGGGTCAAT
>NC_065515.1:35736508-35738624 GCF_006386435.1 Epinephelus moara
AAATTCAAAATGGCGGAAAATCTATATAACTGGAAGTTATGGGTTCTTGAGGCAAATTTGTTCCTCATGAGGAGAGGCATCTCTGTGCAAAGTTTCATGTCTCTACGACATACGGGGCATGAGATATGCCCATTCAAAGTTTGCAATTTCAATCGGTTGCTATTGCGCCCCCTTTGGCCAATTGATGTAATATTGCTTCATTCACATCCTCCCATGACCCTCTACCACTCTACCAAATTTCACATGGATTGACCAAGTCAGTGAGGAGAAAAACGAGGAACAGACACACAGACACACCCACAGAGTTTTCGTCATTATATAGTAAGATGAGTTACTCAAGAACTGACAACTTTATTAGGTATGCCTATCCAATTAAATTAAATCCACCACAACAGATCTACCATAATATCTACATAAAGAAAGATTATAATTTCAGTTTTGGCTGACACTGTCAGGGAGGTGTTCATTCAACTGTATGTTTATTATTGAAGTCACAGGTTGTGGTTGCTTTGCCTGCATTACATTGAAATGTGCATGTTTGTACATGTGGTGGGTAAAACATAAGAAACACCTCTTTGAGAGTGTCAGTCAAAGCTGAATATTCCATCTTTAAAAGCAGAATTTATGGCTGAGCTGTTGTATTGGATTGCATTTCATTTTACAAGTTTACCTCCCAATTTGTCACAAAAATGCAAATGCCCCTTTTAAATAAATGAAAGTAATTATCAGAACTGGGTGTCATATTTAAATTCTTTAGATGCAGCAAAAACAGATCCCCATGGAGCACTGGAAGGAGAGCCCTTGGCGATACGCCAGTGGCAGAGATGCTGGTGGATAAGCAGCCAAGTGTGGCAATTACTATTCAAAAAGGATACAGTTACTTTTCAGGCATCAATTTATCATCGCTGACATACGGGAACCAATCAGATTGTTCATAATGCATAAATCTTCACCCTTCACACACTCCAGGCCGGCTACAGCATTTGGAGTTAATTATTGATCCAGCAGTAGCTCTAGTAGCAGGGTGGTCAGACAGGCTCGGAGCGTCGTCCTCCTCGGTGGGATGCCATGCAGTTGAATCAGGTGGAGTGTTTGGTGGCAGCGCTCCAGGAACACTGTGCTACCCTCTGGTCCACTTCCACCTGGAAGCACCTGTTTGGCTGAAGTCCTACTCCACATGGAAAGCCCAGTCAAGCGAACACAGAGTCAGCGATCCGCGATTCATTCGACATCGACCGGTTTCTAAGTCAGCAGAGAGATGACATAGTTTATTGTAGAGACTTCCTTTTTTAATTTTATATTCTTTTACTATATATCCACACTTTTTAGTAAAAGTCTACTACAACCTCTGTCTAACTTAGATCTCTTACGGAGTTTACTGAGGTAGTTGAATTAATGTTTTAATGTGTTGCAACTTTTTTACTTGCCCTAAGTGCACATAAATGAGACCAAAAGCATATTTCTTTGCTTTACAGCCTATTTTCTTTTTTTTAAGCACAACCCCAGTGAATGTGTATTGGTTACTAGGGCTGCACGATTCTGGAAAAAATGAGAATCACAATTTTTTGGCTTATAATTGAGATCACGATTCTCTCACAATTTTTTTCAACATAAAGATATATTGTGCTTATTTCCTGATACAAAAGGAAAAGTAACAAAAATTAAAAATAAATAATAAAAAAAATATCATTAAATAACAAAAGCTATGATTGTGCCTGATACAAGAGACACAAGGCACATAAANGAATGTGTATTGGTTACTAGGGCTGCACGATTCTGGAAAAAATGAGAATCACAATTTTTTGGCTTATAATTGAGATCACGATTCTCTCACAATTTTTTTCAACATAAAGATATATTGTGCTTATTTCCTGATACAAAAGGAAAAGTAACAAAAATTAAAAATAAATAATAAAAAAAATATCATTAAATAACAAAAGCTATGATTGTGCCTGATACAAGAGACACAAGGCACATAAACTCTGGTCAGCAGAGAGGGAACACTCCTGTTTTAGCTTTAGTCTCTTGTCTTCTCTCAGCTTTTGAACAATTTTAACAATCATATCAATGTTGAACAACATTTTTCTGAGGTAGGTATTCCAGGCCTGGAATTAAG
>NC_065515.1:35740683-35822009 GCF_006386435.1 Epinephelus moara
TGTAAAGCTTTAGCATAGTTAGTTAACACATTTGTTATCGGCCCATGTGTTTACTGCTACAGAAAATTGATAAATCTTGGGTTTATTTGCACAACGTTGCCTCTCTGCCGTCTTTTATCACGCTTGCTAATGCTAAGTTAACTTTACCAGCAGATCTGAGATCTGTATGAGGCACAAACTGAGGCTACAGTGAGCAGTGTGTTTCCCCCGTCTTGCTGCTTTCCGGCTGTCGCTCTGCATCACGTGGTATAACACTGCGTCGTTGGGAGCGCTTGTTTTCATGCATGTCCCGACTCCCGGCACGGGCGGGGCCGGCAGAATCGCCATCATTGAAAAATTAGATTGCATATGCATATGAATCGAGATCACGATTTTACGATTAATCGTGCAGCCCTATTGGTTACCTTACTAAAACTACACTCAGCACTGTGCCTGATGCATCTATGCAGACAGACAGAGGACTGAAGCTGCTGCTGCTTCCTGTGTTGCCCTTAGTAAAATGCACTTGATCACTCAAATGTCCATGATTCATCCATACTTCTTCAGGTATCTTTTTATTTCGATTACTTGCCTAATAGGGCAGGACTAGGGCTGAATTGATATGTTAATGAATTTGTTAATCAACAAGAAGTAACGCTACTTTTGATAGTAATTTTTTTGTTTAAGTCATTTATCAAACACAAATGCAAATTAAGCTGATTCCAATTTCTAAAATTGGAAAGATTTAGTACTTTTCCCTTTTTTATAATTAAGAAAACTCTGTCTGTGTGTGTCTCTGTTCCACGTTTTTCTCCTCACTGACTTGGTCAATCCATGTGAAATTTGGCACAGTGGTAGAGGGTCATGGGAGGATGCGAATGAAGCAATATTACATCAATTGGCCAAAGGGGGGCGCTATAGCAACCGATTGAAATTGCAAACTTTGAATGGGCATATCTCATGCCCCGTATGCCGTAGAGACATGAAACTTTGCACAGAGATGCCTCTCCTCATGAGGAACAAATTTCCCTCAAGAACCCATAACTTCCGGTTATATAGATTTTCCACCATTTTGAATTTTTTGAAAAACACTTAAAATCAATCAATCATCACTCATTTTTTAAAATTTTCTTCTATTTGTGGTCTCTTCAATAAACTGCTGATCCAAACTGCTGATCTGCGGGGTAATACAGTGCATTATTACACATAGGAATATAGATGTTCTATGGTTAAGAAAAGAAAAGGGTTGTCTAATGGCAAGGTAAAGCAGAGATGTTTTTTGGGGGGGACTGCTTTGCTCCTGTCCACAGCAGTATACTGCTGATTATTGTGTCAGTATTCCTGCCTGTTTCTCCAAACTGAGGGCATGATGACCGCCATGTACCAAAGGTAATACATCGACTATGGATGATTAGCCTACCTCACACAACCCCACTTAAAAGAATCCAAACTGCCTCTTTAAATAAATATCCTCAAAGTTTTGAAAAAGAGGACTTTACTTTTGTTTCAATCCTGTCCGTCCTCTGACAAACCTGTCTGCCTCACACGTGTCACAAAGCAAACACTGTACTGTAGCTCACAAACACATTGTGAGGAAAAGGTACCAGCTGTGAATCACAACACATGATCCCATGGAGTTTTTTGGCAACTGTTTTTTTCTTTTTGTTGCCAGTATATGAATTCTTAAACTGTCAGTTATTTTCTCTGCATGTATTTAGCACAGAAGTGACAACATCTTTGTCCAAGTGATGCATCATTTAAAAGATGAGAGATAAAGTCTCTGGGGTCTCTTTAGATGCCCTGAGATAAGTCAGTTCCTGGTTGTTTGTCTTGATTGGATTGAGAAAACAGTCACAAATATTGTTATGATGCTTTCAAGAAAACAGCAACAAAGAAGCTGTCACAGTACAGAGTGCTGAGATGATATTGAAGCTGTGCCTTCACCGTAACAGACTTCATTTACTCGATGCAGCGCTGGTCTTTGTTGTTTGACTCAGACTTGATCATGTTTATTTCACTCAGTCTCATTAGAGCTCATACTGCATTTCTGAAAACAGTCGCCATTTGTCTGTGCCATGGTTTGTCATTTTCTTGTTTGTGTTTTCATTGTATTTTCAGCTTCAGCTACTTACAGAAATATATTTTTTTTTTTTACTCAGAGAGAAAACAAAAGGCAACAAACAATAGTAAGTGCTGCATATAAGCACAGTGTCACAACCACAAGGTCCTAACCTTTAGACATTTATTATTCATAAGAGGTAAGGCTATGGGGATGGAAGGGCAGAGCACCATTAAATCAACTAATCAATAAAGTGGTTGATCACAAACACATTACATATTGGCAAAACTCAGCATTTGTAATAAGTGAATATTGTTTTACATATTTATTATGGGGTCAATGATATTGACTTTACATATATTATACAGTATATATATTCACCCACTTTGGGCATTTTCACACTGATAGATTGTTTGCTCTGGTCTGAATCAGGACAAATTTGTTGCAATGTTGCATATTGCCTCAAGTTTGCTTTGTGTGCACATTAAGCATTGACAAGCATACCAAAATTTGTGACACGTGAGTAAGCTGCTCTCTAACTGGTCAGAATGTCCATATAGGAAAACTCTGGAAGTGAACCATTGATGTATTAGAGCTAGATGCAATGTTTGAGGCCAGGCCTCCTTCATTCTTATGAAAGTTGCTCAGTGGTGTGGGAAGCTAAAGGTTTGACTTCCCTGGTGTTATTTATGCATTTGCTGTATTCATCATGCTTGTTTGATGAACAACAGACAACAGGGGACTTCAGCTAGCTAGCTAGCTAACCAGCTAACATTACGAGGCAGCATAGTTATACTAGCTGGCGTGTTATTGTAATGTGAAAAGTCCAACAATTTTGCAGAGCAGGACAGATGACAGACGCCAGATAGTGTGAGCTAGCTAGCTAGCTAGCAAGCAACCTGACACCGGTAACATGAGCTATGTATGAACTTTTTTCCCCGTCTCTTGCTCGGTGGTAGCCATGGCGACGTCACTTCTCGCTGGCAAATCAGCATCTGAAATCCCTCGCTCCAAAGGGCTAGTTTCATACCCTACACGCAAAAAGGAATTGGGACACCACTACCCCTTGCGGGAACGCGCAAATGTTGGGGTAGGGCCAAGGGGTAGGGCTAAGGGGGGGTATTGGGACGGGCCCTAAGAGAGAGGCTCTGCTTTCGAGCGATGGCGAAGACTGATGCAGCTTCATCTTGAGCTAAAAAGGGACAAGATGGTCGCAGAGTTTCTGCTGGACAGGTACTTTTAATTTGCCTCTAATGTAACATAGGCTATAACGTTATATGACAACACAGCATCCAGTTGCTAATGGCTAACATTAGCTCACTGTAGCGTAGCCTCTGAAACATTAACGTTATCTTCCTTGGGCGTTTCTACTTACTATACTAGTAACGTTAACGCTACTATCTAACGTTAGCACTGTAACCTCATTCTAAAACTCATCAGTCATCACTGACTCCAGTTGAGGTTTAAAACTCCAGGGTTGCGTTTGACTGTCTTGGTTGTAACTTTACACTTGCTGTCCTCTTCCGTGTATCTAACATTACCATGCCAACGCCTAGGTAATGAGGGCGTAATGGAGGAGGGGGGAGTAGGCCTTTGGAGGGAGGTGGAGTTGCAGGAGGAGGGGGATGGGAATTTGGAGGGAGGCGAGAGTTGGGGATGTTCAACTTTTTTCTAAGTGTTGTGTGAAATGCAAGAAAGGTAAGAGTTGCTTTTACTGAGTTCTCTAACACAGTATTAGTTGTGTTCTCTATAGGGTTTACAGTTGAAGTCAGCGGTGTGTACCCTGTTTCCAGGTAATGGGTGCAGGGTTGATTCATACTAACTTAACAAGGCATGTTTTTGTGACAAAAATAATTACATAGTTGGGAAATAGAAATAATCAAAATTGTATCTCTAAAGCATTTTCTGTCACACATGGCTTATGCAACAAGTGCACTAGCTACGACTTTGATCAATATAATCATAGAAGCATGGTATAAAAACTTTAAATGTATTGCTTATGATCAAATTATTTAAAAAAAAACATCCATTTAACATATTTAGACATTAGTTCTCAAATCCACAAACAAGAACTTTCAAGGCCTTTCCTATCCAGCCTTGTAGAAGTACAGCGGCGTACAGACACATCGCTCAGTGTATCTCTGTTTATATCTGCTGATAAAGAGAAGCTGTGCTTCCTATGTTGTCGTCCTTAAATGCTTTGTGTTTCAGCAACAAGGAAAAATCAATTTAGAGAGCATCGCTTCTTTCCACACCAAAGGACGAGAGTACACTCCACTGACATCTCAATGGTACAACTCAATCGCTGAGTTGAATTAGGAGACTGTGTGTGTGTGTGTGTGTGTGTGTGTGTGTGTGTGTGTGTGTGTTTAAGGATGCAAACTCCCTGTAAGCTAAATGCACACAGAGAAATAAACCAAACCATGTAGAATTATTTCAGCTCATATACAATACGTCCCCACGCTCGATTCTCTGATCTATCAGCAAGTCTTCACTAACAGTACATAAATAGTTTCAGTGACTGAGTAAATCTAGAAAAAGTGGTTGTTCAGAGTGTGCCCCCCCACCTCCTCCCCAACACTCCTCTGCAGAATGAAGCTGGTCCAATAAATTGCTTTCCAGAGGGATGAAATGTACAGTGCACCTCGCTACTCCACACAAGACTGCTCACTCGTAGAATACAGTCCTGTGATTAATAACCCCACAACTTCTAGCCTGTTTCCAAGTGCTTACCAGATCAAATATGCACTACTCTCTTTTTTTCATCCCTCCTTTTACATACAGTTCCTCAGGCATTTTGTTTGGCAAGCACATGAGACGAGACCCATTAAACTAGGCTACTGTCTGTCCATTAGTCTCCTCCATGCATACATCACCATAAATTTAATGGCAAGGAGCTACACATGAAGCAACTTTGCAGTTCTTTAAAAAAATGACGACTCTGTGTCGGGGTAATCAGGAAGCAATGACCTAAAACCCACCACAGTTTTATGATCACTCATGGTCCATCAAACGCTAAGCATACTTTGATTAAAAACCGCATACTGTGAATATGTCTGCTGAACTGTGATCCTGATTAGTGACTTAATTTGATATTTTCATATTTATTATTTGATGGTTTGGTTCCTGTTGTGTCTAAGAATTTCCCATTTTGGGATCAATAAAGCACTATCTTATCTTACCTTATCTTAGCATGTGATCTTCCCATTTGCCATTTTTCATTTTTTTTTTTATTCACTTCTTGGAGTGGTTTATTCACTTCAGTTTTAGTATGTGTTAAGAAAGTTATACCAGTATGGTCCTGAAGCAGCTTCTTGGTTATATTATGATGGTTGTAATGCTGACAGTGATGCTAGTTTTAGTGCTAAAACCTTGCTCTGTGGTATGAAGTAGACTCGGGGTGGATGATTTCACCAGTAATACCAGGGCCACACAACAGCTACAGACAAACAACACTAAGAACAGTTAAAGGGACAGTTCACCCCCAAATCAAAAATACATATTTTTCTTCTTATCTGTTGTGCCATTTATCAGTGTCGATTGTTTTTGTTGTGAGTTGCCACTAACCATGTCATAACACGCCTAGCACACCTAGCACCATTGAGCTAGCTAAAGTTACAGCTCAGCTTAGGAAGACGTCATTAATCTTTAGATCTTGCGCTGACAACAAAGTCTGTGGATTATCCTAAGTAACCAAATTAGGATTTCTGAAAAGAGACATTGCTGTTGAGTTTTTCAAATGTAGTTTTTGGCGCTTTGAGCACCACAGGTCATGTGGCATGCAGTGCTGTTATACTGGAGAGAAGGCAGACATCTTTAGGGCCATAATCTATCCCAACTCACAGCAAAACAATTTTGATTGATAAACAACAACTCAATACTTAAACTTCCAGGTTCTGCTCCAACAGTAAGTAAATTTCTTTTAAAATCCCATCGCAAGTTTGCTAATAACAGAAAAATATAGTCTTGAAACATAACCTTACTCCACAGTATATCATGTGATGCACTCCACATGTTTAGACCATAGAGTGTTTGACAAATGGATTGCATAACAGCTTCCCAAAAGTGAAGTCAAAACATCTCTGACTGCAGTATGGGTCATAAACCCCGCCCTCTCCATGTTAGCGGATGGGACACGGGCCAAACTAAAAACACAAAACTTGTCAGTTTAATATTTAACAAAATGGTTTCTGTCACTTTAGGTGACAGCTGTGCGTGCTAATCGGTGTGCACGCAATCAATAGTGCTGCTGGCAACTAGTTGGATGGCTGAAACTCAGTACTGCAGAGATTGCTACTGTACAGGCTCTGGCTCAAATTACATCACCGGCGTGAGATGGCGGCAGCTGTATCAGAGATATTTTGGCTTAATTTCTACACAGTGGGAGGAAGTGGTGACCCGTTCAGTAACTGGTTCAATATCATCCTCCTGCAGAGCTGGAGAGACACTGTTTTAGACGTGCACATGTGCAAGTTTCAGAGACACTGTTTTGGATGTGCGCATGCGCAAGCTTGAGAGGGCGGGGTATCAGGTATCATTTTTTTTTCATGTGGCCAATCAGAGGCTCACAATCCCCTGTCAGTCAAAAATGTATGTTTTTAATTCAGCCAATCACTCAACAGTGGTGGGAGTAGTCAACATTTCAAATAGCTAGCTAGCGTCCACAATATCTACTATAGCTGTCTATTTTGACTTTAAAATGCTGATAAAAACGTTGCCGTCTGTTGATACTTTGTCAAGGGCTAATGCTAAAATGGATGGTTCAGAGGGACAAGTCTGGAGGGTAGGGGCATGAAACACCTGGGAAAAAAAAAAAAAAGAAAGTCCACAGCTCCACATCCAGGGGTTTGTGGACACTGGAGGAAAGCCGACAGAACCCGCTGACGTCCTGCTCTCCCTCTGGTTCTTCTAGCAAAGGAGCAGAACCTGGATCGGCGGGGTTTGCTGGAGGCCCCTTAGGGGCTTAGAACCCGGAAGTTCCACTGTCTTCTGGGCGGGCTGTCCTGTTCCTCCAGATCATCCATTTTAGCACTACTCCACTCAAAGTATCAACAGACAGCAACATTTTTAATCAATCGTTTTAATCATTTAAATTTTAATCAATCATTTTAAAGTGGAAATAGACAACTTTTCAGCTGGCCTACACTGGCAGCCAGAAACAAGTCTCTATGATCCATTGTCCATTTGATCATCTAAACAAAGAACACGTTTCTGGAGTGGTCCTCCTAAAATAAACAGTGGTGAAAGTTATTATTATTCTCTTATGATCAATGATTAAGGAGCTAATATGGAGACGTTAGCTAGCAAGCTAGTGCGCTAGGTGGTAGAAAATCTTTTGATTTCTGTTTTAAATAATCAATTGTGAATGCAAGGCTAACGTTATTTTTTACAACAATCTAAAATATGTATTTAGCAATCTCCGTCCATACAGCATACAACTGAGAGTCTGGTACTTGCACACATGTACAAGTCCAAAATGGTGGTGTTTCTCAACTGGTTTAGACAAAGGTGATAAGTGGAGTGTCTGTGGTTGCTTTGGACATGTCTGTAATTAGCAGGACATAAGGCATCCCACAGCGTAGAAGCAGACATTCCAGATAAAAGCTGACAAAATGACAGAAGGTATTGAAACAGAGTCTTCCCCGAATGTGATGTCATGACTTAGGCTCTCTATTGACACTACTATTGATACTCAAAAAAGACTCGGGACTAGTGGTAGTGATAGTTTTGGTATTGTTGCTTCCACCCCTGAGGCACACACGTGTTTTAGTACTGTTTTTTTCAGATCACTCGCTCTCTGACAGGCAGATTGCAGTCCAGTTTTGTCTTTATCCTCAGGTTTTCATCTGATAAATTTTAATTCATGCAAGTGGCGTTCATGTGCTTGTTTGATCAGCTACAGTCACTACCACGCCATACTGACTAACCACATCTTATAAACCAGAGATGTCTGGCAGAGAATTTACTTTTTTTGAGAATAGCAAATATAAAAAGATAGAAAACTAATTCTTTACAATCGGAATCACTGTTAGTCCATGATAGATAATAACAAAACACATTTTTTTTGTGTGAAAATGTCACAGATAACAAGCCCATTTGCAAAAAATAAATGAAAAGTTTTAAATGTCAACCTATTTCTTCAAAACTCAGCAGAGAAAAAAAATGACTGCACTGACCGCTTAAATGGCTGTAAACAAACACACATTTGACCCAGGATGGGTCCGTGTAAATAAAGTGGAGCTTCGGACCTGTCGTGCAACAAAAGTAGCTAACAACAGGTGTTGCAGGTGACACTCCATCATGTAATCACACTTAGCAATCAGGACACGGCGACTTGATTCTGCTCCACTACTCTGCCAGCTTCCTCTCCTGGGAAATGTTGTTGCTTGGGCTTTCTGCTCGCAGATCACCGAAGCCTTTTCATGGTGCCAAGCATGTGATCCTCCTCTGGTGTAACAAGATCTCTGTTCCCAGTTCTTGCCACAAAAACAATCCTGCCCACACGGTTCATTCATACATAGGAGAGAATGCTCATTCTTAGGCTTGGTGGAGCCTCTAAAATGGCGTTGGTTATCAGGGGATTTGGAGAAAAAAAGAAGGTGAATCCTTTACAGAGTTACCTGTTTATTAGTGGCACCTGTCCAATCAGTAATCCACTACAGCAGCACTACAATGAATCGACCCTTTGTGAAGCATGATATCTTTTTTTTTTTATTTTTTTTTTTTTTAAATTGGGTCAGAGAGGAGCTAATTTCATTCCATGGTCATTTCTTTTAGCCACGCTAGCAGCAACGCTCTACAGCAGTGTTCACCACTTTGGTCCAGACTGAAATATCTCAATAATTGTTTAATGGATCACCATGACATTTTGTTCAGGCATCCATAGTCCCCAGAGGAGAAAGCTTGCTGATTACAGTGATTCCGTGACGGCTGTCACTTTGTGCTATTATGATGTTCAAATATGTGGTTTTGAGCAGGCCTACCATGTGTCATACCCTTTTGGGCCCTCACTTGACGCAGGACCTGGGAAAACTGACTGGGTGTTCCCAGTGTCGTCAGCTCTGGTTTTGAGTGAAATGTCTTGACAACTACTGGCTAGATTGCCATTTGATTTTTTTTAAAGTTTCTTTGCTTCTAGATTGCGATGGTTGTAGAGTACATAGTGACACACATAGACCGCGGAACCGGGGGGGCCAGGGGGGCCATGGCCCGGGTAACTTTTGTACTCTGACATAGAGGGCTGCATTGGGATTGGGTCCCGCCGGGTCCCGCGGGTCCCCATTAAACAGTAGAAGAAGAAGAAAAAGAAGACGAAGAAGAAGATGTAGCCTAGTGACAGGATGTCAACACAGGAACTTGGTGCACATGCATGAGCGTTTCCACTCCATATTTATTCATAAATGGACGAATATGCCCTGAACCAGCTTTCATACCAATTTGCCGCTTGCTCCACCTGTCTGTCTGTCTGTCTGTCTGTCTGTCAGCTCCATCTGTCATGAGACAAACATGAAAGAAGACGTGCAGTTTGTGTTCAACCGGCAACGAGCTGTCATTACGAGTGCCTATTACGCACGTCTGCGCGCTCTTTATAACTCACTGCGTGAACCTATGCTGCATAATAAAGATTTGCCCCCTCGTAATTTTTAACCGCCCCCTCAGTAACTTCATCCTGGCGCCGGGCTTGCCTTAACCTCAGTCACTGCGTGATTAGGCTATATAAAGGTATAAAAATAAATAAATACAGAGGAGGAGAATAGAATATGAAACAGCCTTTATTTCATTAAAAACTAAATGAAAACAACGAAATAGGAGCGCTATTCCTGACCAGTGCGTCAAAAGACATGCAGGCCAGGGAAACGAAACAAACAACCCCATAAATCTCTTTATTAATAGCCTATAAAATGACGTGTTTTCTCCTGCGGGACAGGAGAAGACACAAAATCAAAGCATCTCTATTATTGTGCGGGCATAAATTCTCAGAGTTTTGCGGGAGGTGGTGGGAGTGGACATACACATTGCGGTTGCGGGCGGTAATGGTCAGAAATTCAGCGTTCTGGTTACTTTTCAGTAACTGCGCAGCTGCGCTTGTTTTGTTGTTGGGTGTGTGTGTGTGTGTGTGTGTGTGTGTGTGTGTGTGTGTGTGTGTGCGGCTCTGCACATCAGTCTGATATGAGTGCTGACTTGTGATGATAATGAATATGATGTTGATTTAGATTCAAGGCAGCAAGATGAGTTTTGGTTGTGGTTGTGGACTGGATGTACTTTGTTGTTTGCTATAGTTTCATCTGTGCGTTTATGTGTAAATAGGCTTGGCCTGTTGTGTGTGAATGTTAGAGTGGGATCAGAGGGGTTAATCTGAGCAAGCATGTGTTCGTGTTCATGCGTGTACTGTAGATGTGACTGTGTGGCGTCGGAATAAAAAAAGTGCTCCGCAACGTTATTTAATACATCAGTAATATTGTCTGTTTCAATGCATATGCCCCCCCACCCCCTCTGCGTGACTTGAAATTATGGCCCCCCCTTGTTCAGATGTGTTCCGCAGTCCATGGTGACACATGTTTAGAGCTTTGGTAGTCAGAGATTTAGGAGGAAATTCTCACAATGTGACTCCTGCTACGAACCTCATCTACAAACCAACCAATCAGAGTACAACATAAAATGGCAGACCCATTTTTAAATAAAGTTTAGAGGAACACACTAAACTTTAAAAACACACATGTACACACACAACTCTCAGAAAGACATTATTCTTGATGATTTTACATATTTAAGTTCAATTTTAAACAAAGCTTGGACTTTAAAGTTAGATAGGGGGAAATGGTCATATGTAGTGCACCCCTGCTGCTTTCACTGAAAATGAGCAACATATTATTAACAATTTGCAATCTAAGAGATTATTCCACATGGATCAAACATCCCGAAACACCTGAGCATTCAGCAGATCGAAACCTGATATGTCAGCCAAAGACGCAATAAGATATCCGCAGCTGAGAGAAGACAATGGGGAGGCTGTAACCTTATTTCCTCCAGACTGCCATGATGAAATCCTGCAGACTGATGTGCCAATCGCTCCAAAACCCTCAGATGAGCCTTTAATATTGACAGAAGGCAGTTTAATCTCTTCTCCGGGTGGAAAACACTCGCGCTGCCCCAAGATTCACCTCTCCGTGACTAAGTGAACTCTAATTTTTTCATTTGAAGAAAAGCTCTTAACAGATCTGCTATTAACAGTTGAAGTAAAATGTGAAAAAAAATCTAAAAGTTATTACAAATGTTACTCTCCGCTTCAACTCTCGTTTCCTTTGGGCATGAATTTCCATTTTATTTTATTCTTTATTACAAGAATTGGCTGAGTGGCACGATAAGAGCATTTGCTGCAAAAAGTATCATATGCTGTAGTTTTCTTTTGCAGAAATTTTGGACTAGATTTCTGCACATTTTTTGTAACTGAATCATACAGGTTTTGTATGTACATGTACTTCAGATGAACAAAATAAAAACAAGACAAACAATAAAATAATATGCAAGGAGAAGTACAGCGTGATGCACAGCTTGTCTGTAAGCCAGCACTTTATATTTTAAAGCCAATACTGTTCTGGTGTCAGGAAATTTTCAATGTGGTTGTTTTTGCAAAGTCCATGAATGGACACATCATTTTAAAATCCCTAAGTTTTATAGTTATTGCAGAAAGAGAAGGTAAGATGTCCTAAATTCAATGAAAGTGCAGCAGAGAAATAAATCAAAAGCACAGAGGAACAGAGTTTTTTATTTCAGTTTTTAAAGTGCTTATACTTGGGGTATATAAGATAATCAGGAAGTTGGCTCCATCTGTGTGCAGGATAATAGCTAAAAGCAGCTCCACCCTGTCTGGTTCTTACTCAAGGCACATTACCAGCTGGCTGCTTCCTAAAGATCTGGGGCACTTATCAGATTTATGTTCCTCAAGATCAGAGTTTTATTTTTGTCCTTACTTTGGATGGCATTATCTGCTAATATTGTTTTAGCAACAAGTCCTCAAACCCTTACAACCACATGTCGTTTGTTCCAACCTTTTAACATGAACCACAAGAGCGTTTCCTGAATTAGCACCCCTATCAGTTAGGTTATGGTTTAGGGAAAGAATTTGTTGGGCATTGGCACATTATGTTCTTAGAGGGATGCTTTGCCAATTTTTACCCAGGGACAGTTTGCAGGATCAATAGCCAAAGACGAAAGTCAGGTGACATCGTATAAAAAGTGATCAAGTAGATGCAGTTGAATGGTATTTCTTCTCCCAGGGTGAGCAACACTGAAAAACTCCCCGCCCATGTTGTGAACAAAAGTGCGATGGGTGAAATGAAACGCGCCCTTTCGGGTCATTAGGTGACACTTCGTTTGTTATCCAGTAGACTGTGGCTGGTGGATGGGGAGCAGCGCTCCGGGAAATGGTAGCATTGGGAGTACCTTAACAATGTTCATCCACATACACTCCCCACACCACAGTGACACAGACCTGATTGAAAATTGGCAGTATCCCTTTAATATAACAATGGTAAAAATAACTCAATGTTGACCTTTGGTTTTATACAGGACATCAACCGTGGTCTCCTGGGTCAAAGTCCTGTGTTAGTTTAACCGTCTGACCCCAATTTCCTCCTTACATGGACTTTGTCGCTCTTTATACTCCATTACCTGACTTCCTCCTTTGGGTATTGATCTGCCAAACTCTTCCAGACTGAGGAAATCACAAACATAAATCACTTATTCTCGGGGCGTCACTTAAACTGGCCCTATTTTGGACATTATGAGCCTATAGCAACTGTAATATTACAGACATACAGTAGCTCTGCCCGCACCAGGCTCCCAGAGAGACCGGCAGCTTGTCAGAGTGACTAGTGAAGGACATTTTCACTCACCACTGCCCAAAACAGTCACTCCCTCGGCTCCCTTCCTCAAAAATGTACAACACCCCTTGGATGACAGAGAGCTGCATATGGTGGACTAGATGGAGACAGATGCATCTGTGAAGCCTGTATGGCTCACACAGCTAAATGAGCTGGCCAAAGACGAGAGAAGCGCTCGCAGGCGGGGTGGATCGCGTTTACAAATCTGACAGGGACAGTGTAAGCCTCAAAAATCTGACGAGAAATTGCATCTGCAGTTAGGAGTGAGATTTTCTTGGTTGGCATGGGAATATTACTGTTCTACAAACTCCTCAAATATAAAACCTTATACTATATATACTATATAAAAATTTGTATTTTATTGGTTTAAGGGATTACATCCTTACATCATGGTCATGCCTTGTACGCCATTGTAAACACAGTAAGCCTGGAACAATGAATAACAAGAAAAATCATACCTGTAGAGCAGGGTATTAATGAGCCAAAAATATATATACTGTATATATATATATTTTGGCCATTCTACAACTTTTTAGAGAGTCAACAGTAGAGAGCTGACAAATGAGGGGAGAAGAAGATGGGTATGCAATAAAGGTCCCTGGCCAGATTCAGAGTGGGGACGTTTGGGTTCATGGTCAGTGACTTAAAGGTCTTGGCCACCAGGGAACCCCTGAGGGAGTACAGTTTAATCGGATTATCTGAAGCACTTTATTTTTTTGGTAAAAAGAAATGTCAGTAATCCTTCATTACATAGGGATACTGTGTGCACACATCTATGGTAAGGACAGCAGGTCAAAGTTGTACAAGTAAGTCTGTAAACTGATTGATGTTTACAACAGAAGGTTTGAATAATGAGTTTGTTTTTATAGCTTTCTCTTCCAAATATTTTTGTCTGTGGAGATTTTCTTGTGTTTATTGCTCCCTCAAAATTTATCCAAGCAATATTCTCAGCAATAAAACTACAAAAATAAGACCCAGGTTTTAGCAGGTCCTTTTAACAAAACCTATCACTTAGGATTACATCTAGGGCCACTGCTAATGTCTACATTATCTGTGAATATTTGGTATGGTTAAGATTAAAGGTGCAAATTGTAATACCTGGCCACATGCTCCAAACTATTGGAAGGCAGCATTTCACCTTCAAGCTGACTACTAATTAACAGCAAGGGAAAACTAAGCAAAGTTCAATCAAACTGTTGAAACTCTGAGAGCCAGTCAAAACAACACTGGATGGGGGTTGTGCTGTCATTCGTTGTACTGTCTGACAGCTTTTAGACAGTCTTTGTCTAAAAACCACAGATTTGGGATTTGGGATTTGGCCCTGGATTTATTCTGGCGTGACCAACACTTGGATTGAGACAGTGTTTTAAGATCACAGGCTTGATTGACTAATGAACAGTAAACCTGCTGGTTATCTTAGCCTAGTTAGCTTAGGTTGGCTGTAAAGCAGCCTGAAGTTGCTAACCTTACTACATCAGTATTATGGATTTCGGACCGCAGACTGTCTGAACTGGGTCATATTTTTGTCTCAAGTGGATCGTGAGCATGGCCCTTAACCAAACAGGACTGGTGAGTCTGCTTGGCACATACACATTGCACTGCAAAATGGGACCCCAGGAATGAGTCCTAAAACTCGGAAATGAGTTAACATTTTACCACTGATGATTCCCTTGTCTTGAAGATAATGGATTTTTGAAATTGGTTAGATGCCTGAAAAAATCTCTGTAAACACAAACTAAAGAGACTTTCAAGTTTTGTCCTACGACATAAAATATGTAAGTGAATACCCCACTCATGAAGTATGAAGCTTCTATTTGTCTTAAGACAGGCATTTGCTAACAAGTAGCTAAATGAGACTACAGAACATCATCATGCTGAGATGTGCCAAACACAGCTTTACTGTCTTGTTATGGTGGTGACTTTATGTCATGTGACCGTAATGTACAGTAGTACATTTATACCCTAAGGTTAATGTTTTACTTTTGCCGCTTGCATTTGGGTTTCAGTAGTCACGAAAGTGGTGTTCATTTGTGAAGATTATCTTGTGGAACAAAAAGTGTACGTTTCATACATGTTTGTTTGCTACAGAGCTTATTTTCGGCAATAATCCAAAATGCAGTGGAAAAATCCCATAGTCTTTCTGGCAAATAACCAATGCAATGCTAACTTCCACCTACAGGAAAACGTCATCCTCAGGGCACTCTATAACAGAGGAGGAAGACGACAACTTGAAAAGATTGCTGAACATTGTGTTGGAAGAGATCACAGTTAGACTGAGGGTGGAGTGGATGTTACAGTGACTCACCATTGTTTCCCAATGTACAAATGGTAGTACAAGACAGGGTGGTTAGCGTGCTAACTACAGTAGATATGTCTGCAACACATATAGACGTATTTGAGGCCATGTAAAAACTGTTACTTCTTGATTCTGTTTATAATGTTAGTTCATTTTATGAATATTTTAAACTAAAATCCTGGCTGTGTTTTGCATGTTGCACCTTTAAAGAGGAACCGTGGTTATCGCAAATAAACTATATGGGTAAAATATGGCAGGTGTAAGCAACGAAAACACCTGATAAAGTTAAGATAAATATTCTGGTTACATTAAATAAAAAGGCAGATGTTAATTAAATGCAGGTCTGTGTAAAGGGCACATTACTTCCTGCACTGGCACTGAATATTCACTGGGTGTAAATTGAGATGTGCAGAATCGTTAAGTATGGGTGTAATTCCTGGAGATGCAGGGTTTCTTTAAACATAGCAGTGGAAGATCATCAGATGCTCATTGAAGTCCTTTTTGTAACACCTGTATTGGCCATCTGTAGAGTAACCTGCAACCCAGATTTGAAAATTGGCATTTTCAAATCCCTAAAACTGGAGTTACTATACAAGGTTTTCACATGACAGCAGCAATTTACTGGTAAATGCACAGATGAGTTTAAGTAATGACCTTGTTTGCATAGCCGGTTATGTGTGATATATCATTGTGGTCATGGCAGCACAAGTGGCTCTCGCTGGTTTTAGTATAACACTTGCTATATGCAGCGTCTTTACTCCCGCGGTGTGTGTGTGTCAGCAGTGAATCATGTGCAATACGTGATCCAGGGAACTCAGTTGAAATACACTGTGTGAGAGCCTTGTCTAAAAATTGTACATCAAACACCTATGACCTGCTGTCTGGCACTAAACGCAGCTCCCTGAGGCAGCTATTGTCCATGGTTCACTGTCTGCAGAACTCACATGGAGATAAAGTACTAAATCGTCCTATTGTCCTAGCGATGTGGGATGTCACTTTAATGGATGTCCCTCAATGAATCTTTCCTGATCTCCTTTGAAGAAAATTGAGTGCCACACTTAGTCTGCATGGGTGACATTGTCCTTTTAACGCTACGGCAGGTTGGATTTGAAAGACATAAAGTAAATATGTAGATGCTCAGAGAGTACAAAAGGACGGCTGCTGCTTGATCTTGTCTGTCACTGGCTTCCACAGCCTATTTCGTTCGATTGAAGTGGCCACGCGTGGTCTTTATTCTTGAGAGGAAGACTGACAGCTTCAGCGCAGACCTGAGTGAGAATACTCCACACGATTGTCAGTCTTCAGCTCTCCGCAAGACAAAATCCTCTGAAAAAGTACCACCTGTCAGAACAGTCAATCTGCCTCTTAGGAATGTGAGGGCAGAAGGTGAGAGGAAATCCTTGTGACTATCTCTTTAGGTCATGTCAGTGACAGGGAGTTGCGCTATCTGGTTACACAGCTGTTCACTATGCTGGGCACACACTACAGAGACACCTGAACTGTGCACCAACCCTGCAGTGACACCTCTTTGCTCTCTTTGCAGCTTCATTTCATGATGCATAAAACTCTTTTTGTTGGCTCACGACTAAAACTCACCTGCAGAAATAAAGACATTTGCTTATGCAGCGTTCATTTTTATAAAGCAGTGTGTACACATGGCTCTGCTTTATACATCTGAATCTGGGCACACACACACACAAGCCGCTGCTCTTATAGTTGGCTATAATTGGATGTAGAAATACAAGTAATTACCTTACCTTGCATATCAGTTTCATATCTTTCAGACTTGTGAGCAAGAGGAATGGCAAGGAAGAAGAGCAATTTCAGCAACTGTCTGTGTTGCATCTGCCATTACTAATGACCATTACATGTCTGTGGCTATTTATAGCACTCTCACCCATATTATCAACAATTCAGCCATCAGTAAACCACCACTGACAGTGATATCTCAATCATCCTCAATAGCCAGTGAAGTAATCAACACATTTATAGCAGCCATGTTTAAATACACTTTAAAAAAGATTACTTTTAAAAACACACAAACATAGGGAAATAAAACGATGCCTCCAATCGTCATAACAACAATTAAATGCTCCCTTTAGGAAACCATGTTTATGCAACCCATTTTTATTCAAAAGTCATCCAATACCGCTGCATGGTCACTGGGTTCCCTGTCAGACACCGACGAAAAAAGGCATCCTTTCGTGGTGGTATGATACGCCGCCAGGTGGCATCAGCTTATAAAGCTGTAGGACATCATCAGTTTGAAACACTATCTGACAACAGGAGCTGGAAGGTCTGTATAGAGTGAGCGGGGGGCAGTGGATGGGTCCAACAAACATCAGACTTTCACCCAGGAGCCTGGTGTTTGCTTTCCGTATGAATGTTGAGCCAAGCGTGTTGGTCACCCACTTACAACACAGTCTTGGGATCCCTTCCCAGACGACTTAACACCCATTCTCACCTGGACCCATCTGACCCTAACAACACACAAGATGGCCGGATGGGTCAACAACTCACATGTGACCTTGATGACTCTGAAACTCAGAGCTCACTTGTGACCCCAACGACTCTGTAAGGGTTCACACCAACAAAAACTGAAGAAGCTTCTTGGTTGAGAGGCATCTTAAAGAAACTCAAGCAAGTCTAGTTGCCTACCATGTTGCACTTAATCATTATGGGGTTTTTTTTCTAAACCTAACCACATGCCTTTCATTGCACAAGGAAATAAACACTAAGACAATTTTTTTTAACCAATGTTGTAAGCTAATTTTTAAAAAGACTGTATGCATCTAATGAGCAAAACTGTACATTTCCTGTAAAAACGGAAGTGTCAAAATCTGTGCATGGCCCTTACAATATGGTCATGGCATGGGAAAGCCTATAGTTGTGGCAAATAATGTAAGGTGTGGTTGGGCAACTAAAACTCTTACCCCCAAATTCCACCAGATGCGTGTTGGTTGCGTCTGCGCTCCGGAACGGCAGTGGAGCTGATATGTTTCAATTCTAGTCAATGTGTGTGCTTCCACTGGCTGCGGCTGTGCTGCGTTCCGGCTCTGGCACAGCTGTGGCGGTCCAGAGCCCTCTGCAACAGATACGCAGGACTTCTATTTTTGCCGGACGCCGGAGCACAACGCAGCAATTCAGCATGGAGCAGATCGTGTGGGGCAGGAAGTCGAGCACAGAAACAAAATAAAACATCCGGTTAATTTTCAAAATAAAATACACAGTGTTCACGGCAGATCATATTTCCCTGCACTACACCTTGAAAACTACACAATGGGCGGAGGCAGGCCTGAAGTCAACAGGTCAGAGGTTTTCAGACGTCATTTCACCCCGTTGACACCATGGACGAGGAGATGTTAATCATGGCGGTGCACCGAGATGTTTTCCGGCGGAGCTGCACCGCTCCGCACAGCAAACGCAGCCTGTGGGTGTTGACGGATGGCGGAGCACGTAGCGGATAACCAACGCTGCCGTTCCGCAACGGACACGCATCCAGTGGAATTCCGGCGTTAGTCAATATAGGGGAAAGGCCGCAGTTACTACAAAAAGTAACAGCAACCAACTGTTCTGCCTCATTACAAAAGGTAACACTGCTTCCTGCATTGGCAATGAACATTGGCATTGACAAATCATGAGGAGTGGAATTGTCCAGTATGAACATAATTTGCATGATGTTGGGCTAATGAAATGGTGTATGAATATGCTTTTTGGCAAGGTTTTTATTGTTTATACATCTGACCCCAGATCTTCTGATCCATTGTGCACATCAAGATCAGTACATACATTACCACACAAAGTATGTTTTCATGCTGGGAACTATACTTATATAGTCAGTAGTGATTTCAGTAGGCAACAATTGCCTGAACTCATCTTTTCAGTATAAAGGTGCTGACAGACCAAACCGACATCAAAGAACTAACGGCAACGAAAGCCAACTGTTGAGTCGTCTATGTCGCCTCACGTCAACCTTTGTCAGTTGCATTTGAACACACTACACGGAATACATCCGATGGCCAAGTAGCACGTATGTTTTGTCTGCGTGAGAGGAAATAACTCAAAAAGGGAAACCGGAAGTCCGAGGAATGCATGAGATAAACAAAGTAGCGGAATGAGAGAGTGGTACATCCTGTCAGCCGAGGGGTTTCCTATCTGTGCAGCAGAGCACCGCAGCACCTCCACGGACTATTACATCCAGACGGTCCCGGTGTTTCCTCCACAGGCTCCACTTCACTCAGCTTCACTCAGCTGCCCGACAAACCCGCTGCTTCTTCCCACTTTAACCTGAATAACAAACCAGGGCTCGGTACTCTGGTTGGATCCAAAGGGCGAGCTGGGGCTAGCTGGGAAGCTGTGCTTCCCTCCGGTCATGCTGCGGCTAATGCTCTGCTAGCCTCACAGCTAGCAGTGGGAAGAAGCAGCAGGTCTGTCGGGCAGTTGAGTGAAGTGGAGCCTGAGGAGAAAGCACCGGTTAGCCCCGGTTTCACTACGGGCAGATTCACTCGCTACAGGGCGAGGAAATAAAACCTGAACAGCCAATCAGAGTGATCTCTCTCACCGACAAGCTCCGCCACCAGTTCAACATTCATCTTAGGCTTAGAATATTTTAAATATTTCTCACTATGATGCTGTTTTAGTTTTCACTTAAAAAGTACATTTTTATTTTTGATATAGTGTTATGGAAACTTCCTTTATCGGTTTTCTCACAGACAGCCATCCATTTGTACTAATAAAGGTACCGATGAAGAGCTAAGGTGGCCCAAAACATTTGCACTTTCTCATAAGAATCTAAGTATGTAAGTAAAATAAACTAAAACATAACAATTCAAACGCTGTCAGCTCAACAGTGCTGATTCAACTTCATGGCTGAGTCTTGTATTGTAGTGGTGGTGGATCCTGCTGGGCAGGGGGCAAAGAGCTGAGGCTTTACCAGACAGTGAAGAAGGTCTGTGTGTGGACACTGAAGCTCATTATCTAGCTGAGCAGATGATGACAATAAACAAGGTAGGAGAGGGCATTCAAGCAAGAAGACAGGAAGAGAGAATCAACAACCCTGAGCCACACTACACCACAAGGAGTTATGCCAAGGCTCATGGCTTAATCAGCTCCTGAAACTCCTCCACTACTCCTCTCACTTATATTGTTTAAAAGTAACAGTTAACTGTTGTTGTGTGTGATAAAGCAGAGAAAAAACATAACAGAAACATTCTGAAACAATCTAGTAAAACTGCATCTATGGTTGTAGATTTAGCTGCGTCCAAACAAAGAAAGTAGTGCCTTTTCGAAATGCACCCTAAAAGTTATATTATGTCTTTTAGATGGAATCCAACAATGACTTGAAAGGCTATTATCATCCACAAAGGAGCTGCAAGTCTGCAGAATGTAAGCATATGCAAAAATCAACACAGCTTTAATGACTTCTAATTCACTTTGAAATCATGTCCAAGGACCTACACTTCTTCACTCTGGAGAGCTGCAGTAGCCAAGTCTGTCAAATGAGTGTCAGAACTGACTTTAACAATGCGGCGCGCCTGGCAGGAGGCTTAGTCTCACACTGACTAATAGACTTGTAAAGAATTAATTTGCACTTAGCTCAGCGTGGAGCTATAGCATAATTGTGCCTTAAAAATCAAACCTTCATTATAACAGCCGGGCTTTATGTCATTATCTTGCAGTGGGAAGGGAACACGTAGAGCTTTACACTAATTTATGTTTCCTAATGATAAATGACGGAGCATTACTTACTTGCGGCATTTCTAAATAAAAGACGAGGTGTTCATAGTGGTGGGTAAGCTGTTCTGTGGTGAACAGGCAGTTTCAAAGAGGCTTTTTAAATTAACACATGCTGCTCACATTACGATTGACCTTATTTACACACCAGCTTTATTTGAGTTATGTCATAATCAGGATGGGCTGACAGCATGCAAGATTGCCAAGGATATAAGCATAGGAGGGGGTTGTTTTCACTTAAGCACTCACTACATGTCCGCAGTACATAAATTAGACATGTTATGCATTGTGTTTCAGGTTAAAGGGTTAGTTATGATGTTTTAAAGTGGGGGCATCTGAGGTACTTATCCGTAGTCGGTGTATTACCCACAGTAGATGTTGGCCGGCTTGCCCCCAGTTTGTAGAATCAGACAGGAATACCGCCATAGAAGGTAAGAAATGTACTGCTGTGGTTGGAGGCAGCAACAAAACATATTTTAGCCACCTTAAAAACGTCCAACCTAAAAGAAAAAAAAATCAATAAGTTTAATTGTATGCTATAATGATAGTATTTTCATTGCTTTACCTTCTGTCAGACAGCAATTTCTGAAGGGGAACTGAAGCCGTTTTGTCGCTCTCTGCTGAACACAGGAACTGCTGATCTACTGCGGCCTCCATCAGTTGGGTGGTTTGTGTTAATGTGTGACTTTGGCATTTAAAGTTCAAGTGTGCAGGATTTAGCGGCACCTAGTGAACCAACTGAAAATTCTCCTGTTTGCCAAGTGTAGAGAATCACGGTGGCCGAGGCGAAAAATGCAAAAATGTGAAATGCAATTGGCCCTGTAGAGCAAGTGTTTGATTTGTCTTTTCTGGGCTACTATAGAAACCACGTGACTAACTCAATGTTAGAAGACCAGGGGCCTCATTTATAAAGCTTGCTTACGCACAAAACGGGACTTGAAAGTGGCGTACGCCACTTCCCACGCAAAGGTTGTGATTTATAAAAATAAACTTGGTGGGAGAATGTGTGCACCTGTAAGCAAACTCTGAGTCATGCGTGCGCACATTTGGAGACACTGGGAAGTGGCGACGCAGACGGCGAGGTGGAGAAGTGGAGTCAGATTTTTATTGATGTCTCACACAAATTTAATGTAACACTATATCCACCTTAGATCCACATTATCATTGAAATTAAATCCAGCAGCCTTATTTTGCGCTTGGAGATCCAGCAGCCTTATTTTGCGCTTGGAGTGAGTGATAATTGTTTCATAAAAACGTTGTAAAATCCAGCTCAAATCCTGAATTGAAATTCTTTCTAAATTCGTATTTAATTTGCCTCATCCGTCTCATTGTCCACTCTGTGAGCGCAGGAGGGGGAGAGGACGGCGCGACTGCATGGAATATATTTATTTATTTAGCTAAATATTTCCAGTGCATTTATCATGTCTCGAAATACAGCCATTAAGCACAACCGTTACACTCATTTCATCAGCCCTACTTAGACATGTGCTGTTCATGACAAAACCGGCATGAAGAAACGTGTTCGCCTATTACACTTTCATCTTTGAATTGTATTTCAAATTACACGTTGTATTTTGGGACAGGGATACCACTGGTTCATGCTGTAATTCAGGCCGGGTGTCTGATCAGACTAAGTACCATAAACATATAAATACTGCGGTGACCCTCGTGCGTAATTGCGCAAGATGGCACTGGCACATACTCCTTTTTGCCTCCACCTTTAATAAATGTGATTCTTTATGTCGCACATCAATGTCAAACATCCTCAAATTTAAAAGCAACACATTAACTACATGTTGGTAAAGGAGTAGAAATATTTGGTCTACCTTTAGATCAGACCACGTTTTTTTGTTCTGTCACTGTCCGTGGAGTCCCACAGACACAGCTGACAGCATCAGCAGCGTTGATGTGTTGCCACTTTTTTCGCTTTCTTTTATTAGTAATCCCGCTGCTGTGGCCACCAAATAAAATCTTTCTTCAGTTCTCCACCTCCTGTTTAAGGGTCTCTAGCTCAGTCTCGGAGAAATTCCATTTTTTGGTTCGTTTCTCACCCGTCGCCGTGACTCACAACGAGAGAACACTCGCATGCCGGCTTATTTATATGCAGATCGCATTCATGAGGTGATTTGCATGACCATTTATGGTTGAACTAGGGCGTGTAGAGGGCGGAATATGAGGCGGATCTGGGTGCGCACAACTCCAGGAGGTTTGTGATTTATAAAGAGAACACTGCGGGCAAGTGTGCACGCACACGGTTTTATAAATCAGATTATTTTTTGGCGCACCCCATTTTCAGCTTTTGGGCGCACGTCAACTTTTAGTATGAATCCTAAGCACTCTTTTATATGACTCTTGTTATGGGCTCTTAGAAGTTACAGTTCTAGAGATGTTGTAGCTCTAGAATGGTAACAATTGTTCAATGTTAAGTTATGAGTTGTTGAATATGTTGACCCTTTAAAGGACTGGGGAACAAGGGGGCGTAGCTGATCCATATTGCACACTGCAGTTACAAGTTCTTAAATGTTAAGGGGACTGACTCTTTTACAGCCCTGGGACAAGGACAAGTACTCATGATGCACATGCCTAGGCATGGGCATGTGTGTGCCATAAGGGCTTAATCACACAATTTTATCTCGACGACGTAAAAAAAAAAGATATTGTTCACTCCTACCTCCAAAAATGGCTGCAATGAATGAATCAGGCCAGTCTAGCAACGCAGCAGGGGTGCCAACACACAGGCTCATCCTGTTTTGCTTGTTGGGTTTTTCTTGTGTAACGGTGATTAATAACGGTTTTGGAAGGCACTGAAAGGGAATGTCAGTGTGGTTGAACCAGAAAGAACTTAACAATATATTTTCAGTCTGGAGGTCGGATGCAAATTTTGTCATTTAATTTGGAGGACTCCAGTGGTATGTGTCTGATATCTGTGGTCTGGTGTGATTGAGTTATGACACCAACAAGAGGGCTCACAATTTTAGAGGCAAAATACTTCAACTGAAGGGTAATAGGTCTGAGAACCACAAATATATAAACCACAACCAATCAGCAAAGTTAAATGCCAAGTTACCCACTTTCTACCCATGGTAATGATACAAATTCAAGCCACTCATCTCTTTGTACTTCTGTTTATCCAAAAATCCTTTTTGATGATATGCAGCAATGAACTCTGACAATAACAATAACATTTTGGATTGTAAAAATATAGTTAGTATATAGTATATAGTATAGTTATAGTTCAGGATTAAGCTATCTAAAAATAATTCAAGTGGAATTTTCCCTCTGCATCAAAGAGCAGCATGTATACAGGACATTAAATAGCAAGTTATGTCATGTATATGCAAATAACCATTACCACTGCTAACCTGGCAGTGATGGGGATTAGAAGAGGACTCACCCCTCATGATATCTATCTCTGGATGTTAGGGCAGAGTCACTGTAAGCTGTTCAGCGAAGCTAGTCATAGTCAGAGATGAGTCACAGAGCTTCAGTTCACTGATCAACACCTCCGCCTCAGCCCCCTGGCACAGCTTGACACACATACACACCCTTGTGTCAATCTGTCAGAAACAAATGGGGTGAGGTGGGGAGAATGTGCAGCGCTAGCAGTGGCGACCTCAGCCTGCACCCGCGGAGTGTACGTGTCATCATCCTGAATGCACAGACCGAGCAGTGAAATACCTAACACGCTGACATTTATTTATCTGCCTAGATATTATTGTACAGATGCATGTTTTCTTGTTTGAAGACACTGAAGATGGCTGTTGTTGATGTAACTCAGAATGCTGATTTGTTTTTTTTGTTTGTTTGTTTTTTTGTTTTTTTTACCAAGAGCTTAGTAAGAAGATCGATACCACTCTCATATCTGTCCATTAAGTTTGGAGCTAGAGTATAGACTTTATGGAAATAATTCACATAGCCATCATGACATCACCCATTGGGTTGTGGACTCCTGTTTTAAAGTCTCAAGTCCAGCCATTGCTGTCTGTTGCTGTCTGCTGTTTTTTGAAGCTAAAAGTGACCATATGCAGATGAGAAGATGGAGCTGTAGAGGAGCACGGGGTGGATCTGACTCAAGAGACCCTTTTACACTGCCAGATTTTCTGTGAATGTTGGGCCGTTTTGCTGGCAAGCTGCGAGCGTTTAGACACACAGAGCCGGATTGGCGAGTTGGTCCGAGGTGCCCAATTTTCCGCCTCATAGGGTAGACATACTGGCGGAACTCTTTTAGTTTAAAAAGACCAAGGCGGCCTTGGCGGAACTCTTTTAGTTTAAAAAGACCAAGGCGGCCTTCCGCAATGGGAGGAGCTATTGAAGACTTGTGGGAGGAGCTGTTGATGACGCCGCACGTGCAACCCACTAGCGGTGGATAAACAGGAAACAGCTGATAGCAGGAATTAGTGAGCAGCTAGTAGCAAGAGGGAAACACAAACCTGACAGACACTGTAAAGATGAGCAACTGGGGAGATGAGGAATTGCGCGCCCTCCTTGCCTTCGCAAACGAAGAGGCCATTAACCGGCAGATGACAGGAACGGTGAAGGACGGGCCGACTTAAGAGAGAATTGCCGAAGGACTGACTAGCCGTGGCTTCCCTCCCACGTCACTGTTTATGTCATACGCTGAGCTACACGTTTTGTTACTTGTTCACGCCCCCCCTATTGCCCTGAAAAAGGCACATTCTGGCATTTTGCCGCACTGCCCGGTTTTGTTTTTATACTGCCAATGCTGAAAAAAACACTGATTGGGCTTTCCTGTAAATTTGCACAATTCCTGTCAAAAAGGGGCTATAGACTGTGGTGACGCCTCGCAGACGGTCTGTCACTCAAAGTGGCCACACCCTTAATTATGTGTAATTTTAAGCCCTAATAAAATGTGGTGAGTAACAGAAAAATTCACCCTTGTACAGTTGTCATGAATGGGACGAAGACTGTTTTGTTTTTTTTGTATCAGGCTGTAAACATGTTCATTTCAGCTCTAAAGTTGGGCATTTTAACAGGGGGGTCTAACGGGATTGACTTGCTCTTGGAGCCAGCCGCCAGTGGACATTCAAGGAACTGCAGTTTTTGGCATTTCCGCGTCGGTTTCATTTTTCAGTCGTGGGGGTTGCAAGTGGGGCTACAGCCAGGAAGAGATTAGCCTAGCTTAGCATTAATACTAAGGGCAGGGAGAAAAAGCTCAAAAGTTAAAAAATACATCTACCAACACTTCTTAAGCACATTTATTAAAACAATGCATGTTGTCTATTTCATGCATACAGATGATGACGTGTGAAAGAGACAAGTTATGTTCTGGAACTATTTCTTGGCCAGGTGCAGTAGCTTCCTGGAGTTTCTGCTGGTTGCTTGGCAACCTTACAGTGATGACGAGCCTCCAGTCACATTTATGGGCACAGCACGCACACATTTACAATGTTCTTTAATTATTCAGTGTTTAAATCTTCACTGCTGGTTGAGGACAGCGACCAAAACAGAGACTATAGGCTTACTGGTGTTAGAACAAAAACAAGATTTTGCTCCCTAGCCCACTGTGAGAAAGTGCACACCTTTTTTTTTTTTAAACCAATAACAGTTTAGTACACATCATAGACAGTACAAAAGCAATGGACGTAGTCATTAGTTTGTGCACTCCTATTTTGAAGCCTCAAATCTGGCATTTTGGCCATGGCCATCTTGGATTTTTGGAGCCAGAAGTGAGCATATTTAGATGTTGAAGCTTGGGAGCAGCTGGGTGGGAATGGGGAAATAAGCTACAGGGACCTTTTTGTGTACAAATCTGTAAACATGTTTATTTCTGCAGTAAATTTGGGCATTTTAAAATGGGGGTCTATGGGGATTGACTCGCTTTTATAGCCAGCTTCAAGTGGCCATTCAAGCATTTTTGGTACTTCCATGTTGGCTTCGTTTTTCAGCCCTGGAGGCTGTCGCTTTGTTTACATTCAGCATTGCTCACCAAAACAAAAAATCCTTAAATATGCTCCGTTATATAGAATGCATTCCTTATCACATAAAAGACTTGCTGCAGCACTTCTTAATCTGTTTGCATTTGCTTGCAGTGTTTTTCTTTCCCACATTTATAGGCACATTATACATTTTATGGAATATTACCACCAATAAATTAATATGCATGGCTGCCATCTGCAGTCAGTAGAAATGTGTAGTGCTTGTGCATTCTGATGGGTTAGCAAAGCACCCAGATGTAACACACAGATTTATTCATAAAAACATTGATTTACAATGACAGTATGTGGTCAACACTCTGCAGGATACCTTCAAGACAACAGTGTATTAATGAGTTTTAGATTCAATTATTATTCTTTATGCACACAGAAATCTGATTTGTTAACGAGACTGTGTGTGAGGGGTATACTATGAGCCGATATTAAGCTGTAGAAGGAGTATTTTGTAGCATCCTGGGTCAAGGAAAGCAAATATACTGATATGATGATGTTAATGATAATGTTATGCAGTTGATATTGTGGGATTCAGAAATATCTGTTTCTGGGAATTAATCCATTATTTATTTGTCACATGGGATTACAGAATGTACAACTCTAATGAAATGTGATCCCATCAGTTCCTCTAACTTGTGAACTCTCATTTTGTCCTTTTTTGCCTTCTTACATTGTCGGCTGCTGCTTTAGAATTGTCCATGTTTCTGGATGGTTCGGGTAATCTGTGGTTTCTGGTTGTGGAATAATTTAACAGTCCACACACCCTGACCTCAGCAAGACGGTTGTATGGTCGCTCCTCCCACACATGTATAGCAGTGATTTACAGCAGGAACAGGACAGCACGTCACATTCCCACCATCACACCAGTTCTTATTTACCATAAAGCACAGGCCTTCTGTCCTCCACTCGCTAGAGTCCCCTGGTCTGTCAGATCGGCATATAGGAAAAGAGTCTCTTGGCTGAATAGTGCTGTCCAGGATAGCTGTAGTGACACAAAGGACATTACATGTTCTGATATACCACTGGAAACTGATGCAGCATGGAGGCCATCCAGTTTATTTTCCAATGCCAGTACAATGGCAAGCAGGATGCTAGTTCAGCTGGTGCTCATCTTCTCCATCTTTCCTTGATGTTTACATCAAGAACAAGTAGCAGGAGTTACAAACTAGTGAGTCAATCTCCGCATCCTGATGAGTGACTAGCAGCAACACTCCATCACCATCCAAAGCCAACAACAAAAATCACCTCTAACATTTGCAAAATAGACATAAGAACATAAATTTGACACAAATCAAGCAAAGCTGATCGAGAGGGGACTGGACACATCTGCGCCTATGATATCCTATGCTCACCAGCCAGTCTCCAGCTTGGTCTGTCTGTTTTTTGCATGAGCATTTTGAGTCAGCATTAAGTAAAGGGTAAAAATTACTTACCTAAGTACTGTATGGAATTCTACATGTGGTAATTTGTATCTATATCCTGTCTATATCCTGTATATGTATATGTGTGTATGATTGTGTGTGACATGCTCATGCAGCCCCAGTAAATCTTTGCACATCCATGGCTGAAGCAGCTCCCACCATCTGGACATGAGAAGGAATTAACCTCCCCCAGCTAAATCAGATTTTCACCAATACAGGAATTTCACAGGAAAACAAAGTTTTTCATTGGACTTAAAAATGATGAAAATTGTTCTGCTGCACAGTCAGAACCTCTCTCGCTCAAACAAGCTGCAGTAATTGCAAACTAATGCCTCTTGGTGAAATTAAGCACATTTTACAGCAACACACAGATTAGTGTTTAAAGAAGATTTTAGCATGACCAATTTCATTTAGTTTGAACTGTGACATTACGGAAATCACACTTCACAAGTAACTGCTCAATGTTTTCCTCAAGCTCTTTTAGAAAGAGCCCGTACTTACACTGGAGAAAAATGAATCATGTTCTGCCATTACTGCTGCTCCACTGCACACCTTTATCAGCTGTGGCATTTGAATGAATGGAGAAATGGCAGTTACTATACTGAAGGCTGCTTAAGGAGACAATAATTGAGGACAAATGACATGTTTTTCAGAGAACTGTTTTTCAACAGATTGCATAGAAGCTTAATGGCACGAGTTTTTTTTTTTTTTTAATTATTATTACAAGCACATAGACAACATCTGCAAACTCACATCAGCAGTGATGTTCAGAGGACAAGTTTGACTTTATTCCCTCCATTTCTGCTAGGTACACACACTCACAAATAAAGTTCAAAAACCATCATCTAGTTAGGCAGATGACCAAAACTCACCATACTTTTTATCATGTGGAATATCATATTGGTTTATCATAGGATTACTGTCAACACTACACACCTTGTGGGATATCTTTATGCCACCCTAATGAAATAACACAGATACAGAGTGGAGGAGATGAAAGCTGCTTCTGAAAACTCCAATTAAAATATGTATGTCTTTGAAAATGTGCGCTTGCCTTTCATCACGTCTGATTCATTAAAACGACGTATGTGCTCGCTTCTGGACTCGCTTCCTTTCAACCTCAGCCCAATTATACAGCATTTCTCTCCATCACACTCTGTTCCCCCCTAATTTTTTCAACCAATATATAAAAAAGGGATGGCATTTTCCCCCGTGGAATCATGCTATAGGTTAAATGTAAGTTCTACTTTGTCAAGAAGATTATTTTAGAAATGGATATCAGCTTTATGAAATGTATTTCAAAGTTCTCCTCTTGGTGAGGCTCTGTGATCCTCTTTGATGCTTTGATTTCAGTTCAAGGCAGTTTTCTCTGATTGCCATGGAAATGCTTCGGTGACCTGATAAAACCAGATTCATTTCAGCCCAGAGATTTGAAACATTTGAAGCACCCCCCCCTCCCCCCTCCAATTTCCAGTGCAGCTTCCATCAGCTGTATCAAATTTCAAAACCCCGCAGTCCAGGTCTTTGGAAAGATTCAATAATGTTTAATATCTGCTGCTCAGTCAGTCAGACACACTGGAATCTGAGCCGTAGAGCTCCACTGCTGCTTATATTGAAGCAGTTCAGGATTTGTTCATTGACTCTGCCCATTGTCGCCTGTTGATAAGAAATAAGGGAAATACTCCTCGTATTTTTTCCCCCTCAGTCGGCTTCATTTCCCTCCTGATGTGTTTTTCCGTGGGGATAAGAGGCCATGAATATACGCTAAGTATCCTTGAGGAAATGTGGGCAGAAAGCATGCAGTCGATCCAGTTAAGCATGAGTGGTTACTTAGGCTACTGTGCTGTGTGTGTGTGTGTGAGTGGTGTCGAAAATGAGGCACATAACAATGAGAACAAAAAAGAAAATAAAACTTTATACCTACTCGAGGTCAGTCATCACAGGCTCTTAAGACGAGAGAACGCTTACTGTCAGACATTTCTAGGATGGAAAATCATGACAAAATTGCACAGTAATGTTTAGTCTGGGCCATTTAGACTGGCAGAAGGCAGTCACTCTACACCATAGAGATGTAAAAAATATGAATACATTATTCTGACATGAATAGATAATGTTCTATGAAAGCATTCACATTTTTGCAGTAATATTCGTCCATTAACAAAGCCTGACTGATGTTGCACATTTATTATTTTTACCTCATGATATGTGAGCACTGAGAGCAGGTGAGATAAAATTAGGGACTGCCTCAAAATTGTATGCAGCCATGACAGCTCTTCAGATTTTGGTCAATAGCGATCAGGTTTTTCTTTGTTTGTTTGTTTGTTTCTAAAATGAGATCTTTATGACAGACTTATCCACACTGTCATTTACAGGTGATCATATTGGATTGGTGTTCAAGCATCACTAACCTATCTGCATAGGTTGCTGTAGTGACAACACAGATGTCAGTAATTATGTAGCAACACTGGTGGCATGGCTTTCCAATGCAGATGCAAAAGAAATGGAGGTTTCTTATTTTGCCCTTCAAACAACTGCACTGTCACAACTCCTCCGTTGCACCAGACAAACTCAGCAACACAGGATGTTGGTATATTTTCTGCTGAACACCTCTGTAACTCTGGGTTTAACACTGTCATTGTGTATTGCATTGTGGGTGATGCAAAGGACACTTTGAAATCCAATTTGAGTGGCCAGACCACAGCTGTAGAAATAAATTGGAATTTCATTTCAAAACACCTCCAAATGTGGAGTGGATCCGATTTGCAAAAGTCATATTTTAATGTGCTTCTATTGCTGTCCAGATTTTCTAAAATCAGTCTGGGTACAATCTGGATCAAAAAAACAGATTTAGATTGGCAATCGGAACAAGACCATAACCATGTCACATCCACTGTATTTCCTGGGCCTCCTCACATATTATGCACAAACTTGCATTTTAAAGACACATTTAGCAATATGGCTCAGGACAATTTTGACTTTCCCTAACAATTTTCCCAATGTTAAAGCCTTTCATGCTATCCCACTGTCCATTTCTATATGGATCCTTAACTGTTCCACTGCTTTTGACTGTAGATTAAGATTGAACTCTTTGTAGAAGATGTGGTTGAAATACAAATCATTAGTATATGTTTACTAGTCCATACCCATTGAGTGCACAGTTGCCCACAGACAGTTTCACATGGTGTGTGTTTGGGATACAGGTCATAGGAAATTGCAGATTAAATAGTCAACTGAACCCATTAAGAAGAGCAATGTATTCAGACAGAGTTTTTGTGAATTTGATAGTACGATTGCTTTATTGAAAGTACAGTAGTACCATTGCCAATAGTGGGATAGTTAGTGGGCTAAAACTGTACATTAGTAGTTGAGGTAGCACGTTGAAAGGCAGATAGTTAAAGTGTTTATATGTTGTATTGACTTAAAAGTGGGGCGCACTGGTAGATTGACTGACTGACTGACAAAATGACACACTGACAGTTTCCGTGATTATGTACAGCATACCATACCATGACTTAGTCATACCAAAAATTAGAAAAATAACCCCAAACATTCAGCCACAGGGGGAGCCACAGCATTTTAGCTATTTTTAAGCATTTTTCTGTTGTTATAGCGCCACCCAGTTGCCAATTAGAGTTACATTTCTCCAGTCACCTTGAGGCGTCCTGTTCTACATATCTACCAAGTTTAGTAAAAATGGATATCGTGGTTAGGCCTAGATAAGAAATTAGCTCTCTAGCGCCCCCATTTTGTTTGATGGGGTCAATAATGGAGGGGTCCCCTCAGATTATGTGTGGTCATATGCCTACAAAGTTGCGTGGTGATTGTTGAAACCCTTGAGATGTTATACACCTTTATGTGATGAGCCACGCCCTCTTTGGGCAATTTATGTAATATTGCTTGATTCGCATCCTCCCATGACCCTCTACCACTGTGCCAAATTTCACATGGATTGACCAAGTCAGTGAAGAGGAAAACGTGGAACAGACACACCCACAGACAGAGTTTACGTTATTATATAGTAAGATATATAGTAAGCTAGTAAGTAGCTTACTATATAGTAACATATATACAGCCCATCCTTCACCATTCCTCATTTCCCCAGTTGCTCATCTTTACAGTGTCTGTCAGGTTTGAGTTTCCCTCTTGCTACTAGCTGCTCATTCCTGCTATCAGCTGTTTCCTGTTTATCCACCGCCAGTGGGTCACAAGTGCAGCGTCATCAACAGCTCCTCCCACAAGTCATCAATAGCCCCTCCTGTGGCGGAAGGGCGCCTCGTTCTTTTTAAACCAAAAAGGTTCCGCCAATATGACTACCCTATGAGGTGGAAAATTGGGCACCTCGGATCAACTCCCCAATCCGCAGAAAATCTGCCAGTGTAAAAGGGGCTATAGAGACAAACAACCATTCACAATCACATTCACACCTACGGACAATTTAGAGTCACTTAACCTGTCCCCAACCTGCATGTCTTTGGACTGTGGGAGGAAGCCGGAGTACCCAGAGAAAACCCACACTGACACGGGGAGAACATGCAAACTCCACACAGAAGGGCTCCCTCCTGGGATCAAACCAGGAACCCTCTTGCCACCACACCACCGTGCCGCCCCCCATTCTCAACCTCAGGTCATTATACAGCGACCCTTTGTAACGCTCCACAGTGTCTGATATTGACTCTAAAGACACCCTTTAACATCTTTATGAGAGGAACCAGGCTTTCACATAACTTCAGAGCGAGAAAGTCCACGTAGGCTAGGATGGGTCATACAAAACAAAACTTACACCCAGGAGACTGCAGTTCATATCTTGTGTGAAATCAAAACACTCTGTTTTACCGTTTGGTCAGTGGATTTTCACATCTACATATCACATGCTGGGTTTCCTGGGTGCATCTGTTGTTGATGTTTTGGGACATCGTGTCAATTCATGCCTGTAACATGCATTGGTGTCTTTTCAAAATGCCCTTCCATTTTCAGGAAATGTATCGTTTCTGCTCAGTAGATGCATACAGTCTTTTTTTTTTTTTTTTTTAAATAAACTTACAATGTCGGTAAAAGACTTTGTGTATCCATTCATTTCACTGTGCAATAAAAGCCTGTTGTTAGGTTTAGAAAAAGACACCAGGGTTTGGCTCAACATTCAGGCAGGAAGTGAACACTGGCCCACTGGGTTAATCTACCACCCCTCCAGCCTGCTCTATAGGAACTTTCTAGGTCCATAAATTATGTTGTTGTCTGATGGTGCTTCAGTGGTGTTAATAACTTACACCGCCTGACAGTGTAACATACCACCACAAAAGGATGCCTGTTTTTCTTCAGTGTCTGACATGGAAATCAGTTACCAAGCAGCAGTATTTGTTGTCTTTGGAATGAAAACAGGTCGGCCTTAACCTAACCATGACATTTTCATAACATTAACCACTTGTTCCAATGGGTTTCAGCTATCTTTCACATAGAGACACTAAAGGATGCCCTGTGCGTCACTATGAGATGTTAAGCGGCGTGAGAACAGTAATGACAACAGGCTGCATACAAGCTCTGTGCACTACTGGTAAAAATCTGAAGACATTTTTGTGAAACAAACTGATTCACATAATAGTTTTTTGGTACAGATATTTTGTATGTCTAGATGGAAGTAAAGCGTTATTTTCTAAGCTGTATGTTATGTCAGAGCAGAATGAGAAAAGCAAGCTCAGTTCCATTCATGCAATTTCCCTTAATTCATCTGCTAAGCTATGGCGTCATAGAAAACAATTGTGTTTTCAAATCTGTGCCCGTCTGAGATGTGTAGGTGGCTCCGCCTGACCTCACCAAGCCTCTTCTGGCCTTGACATAAAAACTGGCTATTGGCAGAAAATATGTTATCAAACATTATACTCTGGGGAATTTCCATGTCGCTTTTCCTGCTATTAAACTGTTCCAAAATCTTCAAGCCTTGTAGGAGGATGTAGAAAATGAAAAAAACAAAAAAAGAGAGAGAGAAAAGATCCCAAACACACGGCTAAAAATGCATTTCCTTTAACACAAGCATTTCGTATGTTGAACTAGATTTTAATCCTTCATGGGGAGTTCACAAAACAAGCTCTCTATTTGCCAGCAGAACACTTAGCGAGATTAAAAAGCCTCCCCTAACAGCCTTGTTGTGAGTCAGCCCTGCCTGTATTAATGTCTTTGTAGATTAGGCACAGCGAGGGGGCACGCTAGGGGTCAATGCTAGAGGCAGGTAGTACAAGCAGATTTTTGCCCCCACCCGCTACTGGCCAACAGCTGGCTTTCCAGTGCGCCACTGGCCCTGCTGATTAGATGAAGTACCTCAGTTTATCCCATCTACTCCCTCAACCCTGACCAAGAAGCTCAGGGAGCATGTTTATGCTCCTGCCAAAACACATACTGCAGTGAATAAAGACACGACTGCAGACGCACCTCACCCACCCCCTCCAGGTGACGACTCACACTTTCCAGTTCATCTCAGGATATACGAGACATAGAGAAAAAAGGACTGAAAATAAGAACAAAAGAGCGAGACAGGGACCAAGACAGAGAATAAACAACAAAGAGGTACGATGTATGGGGTCGCTGCTGCCATTCTCCACTCGTTGCCCCCAGGCTTGATGTTTCAGAAATGTTGCATTGAAACCAAACAGGGATAACTAATTGTACATTTCAGATGCAAAGCCTGCCTACAGGGTAGTTTGGCAGGATTGCGTGTAAAAGGATTTATACGTGTCTGCTCCACAGAGAGAAGCCAACGCATGTGCATGCCAAACTGCATGCCTCTTCTGAGTTAGACAGAGAGAGCAAAAACAAAACAATCAAACGAGGAGCATAATACTCTCCTCTCAAAAGGCATCGCTGGGCTTGACAGGGGCTAAGTGGTGCCGCTGTGAGCATCAACCTCACGTTAAAGAATCTCCCTAATTCTTCTTAGAGACGTCACAGCGGAAAAGTAAAGACAAATCTAAGCATCATAATGTGACATCAATTCTCCAAAGGCTGGTCCTCAGATGCACAACCAAAATAGAACAAGGGAAATAATGCACACTGTAATACGTACTGTGATGTGTGTACAGGTGTTTTATCATGTGCTGCACTCATTACACTAAGAGGATATGTGGGAGCATAATCATCCTTTCTTGTCAGCCAGTAGTACAAATATAGAAAAGTAATTAAGTAATCAGAGCAGAGATCCAGAGCAAGCAAACTACTGAACAATAACATTTCCTGTTTTCTTTAATTCTAAAGTTGTGAACAAGGCTTTTTAGCCTTTTTGAGTGAAACACTTTCTGCAGGTCTTGGCATGGAAAGAATGCATTTACTGTTAGTCAATTATTTTTGCAGCAATATCATGTAACTTTTGCTCATTCTACTTGTGATGAAACCATTTAAGTCTTTATTGCAGAGTGTGTGTTTTTTTCTGCTGATTAAATTCTCACAATGCTGCATTTAGCAAATCACTGCTGCTCTGATTACGGGGTGGGGCTACTTAATATTATGACTATGTTTACATGCACACCATATTCCTGTATAATTCGGAATATCCTCAATATTCGGGTTATGCACGAGTCACGTAAACACGTGCATAACCCGATTAAGGTCATATTCTGCTTGGAGAATATTTCGAATAAGACCCCTGGCATATGGCTGTTTTAACCAGAATATTGTGACATGTATACACCTTAATCAGAAAAAATGCCCTGTACCAGAATATTCAGTTACGTCTGCACATGCTCGATTCGCAAGGAATCCTGGGTGGTCGGTGTTGTTATGGTTATGGCAAGCGGGGAGAACAGCAGAACTGGTTTCGTACCTTCATCCACAGACTCTGGGGGACTCTGGCTGGCGTGAACGGCATAAGCTGGAAGGAAAGGTCCATACACTCGTTAGCCTTTTCTTCTCGCTCTCGTCTTCCATTGTTGAGGACAAAATGGATCAGCAGGAGTGTTGTAGTTAAGTTGTGGTGCAAAAGCGCAAGTAGGACAACACAATGGAGGGGTATGTTGGAAACATACATTACAGCTTCTGTTCATTGTGAACACACCTTCTTCTTCTTCTTCTTCTTCTGTATTTCCGGCAGACCAGGCGCCTATAGGCGTATCGCTGCCCCCCGCAGGTTGAGTGCTGCATTAAATAAGAGCGTTTCTGGTAGGCCAGTAGCCCGGGGTCTTTTCTGGAATATGCCGAAACACGGGAATATGTCAATGAACATGTAAATGGAATATTCCAGTTCCTGCAGCGCATATAAACACCTTATTTGGAATATTACCTTAACCAGAATATTGACCTTCATCGCAATATGGTTTGCACATAAACGTAGTCTATAGCCATGTTTCCATCAGCCTGTTTAGATGCGCATCTAGAAGTATAGCGTCGGAAAATTATGATGGAAACGCCAAAATTCGAATTAAAATCCCCTGATTCGCACAAACTAAAATACGCTCGCTTTAGCCGGGTTTTGGTTGATTCGAAAAAATGTTGATTCGAAAAACGGGGGATGGAAATAATTATGTTCGAATTAAGTCTGACGTAGCGCACCTCTCTCCATGGTGATATCCACACTCTGGGTCGAGAAGGCAGTAATGCATTTACAAGCTGGTTGCCAACCGCCAGAAAACGTAGAAGAAGAAGAATGCAGGACTTGTTTTGTTTCCGGTTCTGCGGAAAACTCACGTTTGCAGTTTTCACCAAAGTCCGTACATTTAATGCAAACACAGGATTCGTATTTCTTTTAATGCACATTTCCCAATGATTCGATTCACTTTTGGATGGAAACATAGCTTATGTCTCACCAAGCGGCTGCTGCTCTGAGAGTGCATTTCCTGCATGGTGTCCATCTTGGTAGCATGGTCCACAGTCTGGCTAGGTCAGTTGCTAACTTCAGACAGGTTATTTGGCTTACACATAAATCTCTTCTTGGTCTTTGTTCTCCAGCTAATTGTGAGCAAGCGATGGTCTGGTGGCTCTCCTCTGCCTTTTGTCTGAGAAGCTGCATCTCCACTCACTGGTATGTATATGCAAATCTGCATGAGTGTACTTTTAATTAAAGTGTAACTTCAAACAGGTAATTTCAATGATTTCCTGCACTTTGCAGGCAATTATATAGCCGTCTGTGCATCACTATGTTGGCCTGTTCCATATTTATCACCTCCACTTCCTGGCATAACTGCTGTTTTGTCTCCAAAGACCCAGACACACCAAACTGACTACAGAGAACTAGCTGTGACAAAGGCCCCCCTGCTGTGTCGCCTGACGTTGCCGTGTCTCTGCCAAGAAGTTTAACACACTGCAAAGACTACAGCCAACAGCAAACTAGCACGTACATTCTGTGTCTGCATGAGAGGAAATAACTCTCCACGCCAGCAGACGCTGGTCGTCTGGAATCCTCATTCAAAGAGGGAAACCGAAAGATCGTCTTAATGCTAGTTAGCCAGTTGGCATTTCACAACACAATTCAATGCTGAAAGAACGGAGTGTATTTCCCATGTGCCAGTGAACAATAACACAGACTTTGCAAAACATTTCTGCTGAGGAGCTCAATGGATAAAATAATCCTACCTTATAAAACAAGTTTGTTTTGGTCTCACGCCCTCTTGACTTTGCCTCTTCGTTTACTTTCCTCACTTCCGTATCTCGTCTTGTGCGCTGAGCCGATCTGCGAATCAGAATAATTTTATTCACTGACGGTCTCTACAGTGGCTGACACTGATTCAACATGCTGGATCAGCCAAATCAAAAGGTGATGGGGGTCAACAAGGGGCAACAGTATGGCACACACTGCACCGACTATTGCAACAATCGCTCACCGACAGCCTGACATTAACAGATGGAAAACAGTCAGGGCCTTAAGTGTCTCCAAATCTCCACATTCTTTGTCTTCATGAGTCTCCACACTGCTAAGTGATAAGTCCTTGTCCTCATATCAATTTGTTTTACCTTTATTGTTTCTCTTTAGCCCCTTTTCCACCGCAGGAACTTTACGCATTTACCTGGGATTTTGAAAAACCTCAGCGCGTTTCCACCGAAATTGCCCCCGTTAAAAAACTTTTCTCACCCCCAAACTTTCCCTGAAAAAAAAGTACCTAGTAGGGGGGTAGGACTTTTCAGATTACCCGGAATGCTTGCAGGGTGGGGCTGTTTGCTGAAGAACGCTGATCGGTGGAACACACACGCACCGTTCTGCACTTCCGTGTCAGTGTGTCTGCTGCTGCAAACTTTATTTCATTTCTACAAGCTTCACTTCGTTTGCATTTTGATTAAGGATGGGTATCGAAACCCGGTACTAAATTATCCCCGGGGTTACATTGTCAAAGACCATAGAAATGATAAGCGTTCACGGTATCGGTTCTCGTCTGCGCTCTGTGCCGGTGCTGAACTCCTCCACACACACACACACACACACACATACACTGACACGGAGCGGAAACCGGTGAACAGCTGAGCGGCCCCAGTGGAGACAAAGTGAAGATAACTTGAAAATGACTCGAGTTGACGGCAGCTACACTCGTTACTGTAAGTGACGTTAAGTCCTCATAAGAAGCCAATACTTTATCAATACATGTGTTCAGCAAGCATGAACATGTAAACATGTAGACAGCGATATTCAGTATGATCCATCCACAGTCTCTCATCCACCGACATTAACGTTATGTCTTACACAAGGACACAGCACGCTAGTTCAGCTGATGGCGAATTGTTACTAATAAGCTCAAATGACAGCTGTCTGTATGCAGACTAACTTAGTCTGACACTTATCGTAAACTACTTTTAAACTTAGCTGCTGGCTGAGTCAATCATCCCCTCTTTTCCCCACACCAGCATGTAACCAGCCAAGCTGGCGGAGCCAAATACAGGTCACACGCTGAATCATCTACGTCATCACGCTAATTTGAAAAATTTTCTGGAACCTTGAGGAGTGGTGGCAACGCAAACCACACAGATTATCAGGAATTCTTTTACCCAGGTAAATAAATTCCCAGTAATAAACATTCCTGGAAATGTTGGTGGAAAAGGGGCTAATGTTGGCTTTTGTTGCACGACTGGTTTGGCTGCACCCATGCTCTCTTCAGCAGAGAGTGGTGAAGCTGTCCACTAGGACACTGGGAATGTTACTGGTGACCCCATGAAAATACAATCTAAATATGTTTTATTTTCTTACTTTTTGTTGAGGTTGGTTTAATTGATAATATGGAGTTTGTTTTATTTTGTTTATTTGCAAAATTTCTGTCTTTCTTTTAAATATTCTTGTGTTTTGTGTCATGTTGTAAGTATTTCTTTCAGGATTGTATTGATGGTTTGCATCTTGTTTGGTGACCTGTGTGCTGTCATTTTAAATAAAGGAATACTGTTAACATAAAATTATCATTTACATTTTTGGTTATTTCAAACCTGTGTGACCTTTTGAGTCTTATAGGTGGTTAATTTCCCAATTATTCTCTGGGGGTGAAATTCCCCAAGGTGGTGTCGTCGACAATATTTCATACTATAAAATAACTAACAGTTCTTTCAAAAGCTACAAAGCTTCACTTCAAATCTGCATTATTATTTTTTTTAAGTTTTTGCTAAGGAGAATGCTGAGATTGAACCAAAACTGTGAAGCCATAAAAAGGAAACAACTTAAAAGATGCTAAAACACTTTGTAGACTTGAGAGGAAGTGCAGAATAAGGTGAGAATTCTCTAGGTTCTTAACAAGGAAAAACACATTACACATTGTCATTTGAATATTAATTCATCATTCATTATGAATGCGAATATATATTAAATTATATATATATATATATACATAGATATTGAAGAGAGTAGCTTTTAAGACTGGGAATATTTGTTTGTTTTGTATTAAACTTAACTCAGCCCCAGATATACTGTGAGCATTTTGAGCAATTTGTATGATTACTTTCTTACAATAAGCAGAGAGTAGATTTCGCTCAGATTTTAAGAACAAAACCAATGCTATGTTCTGTACAGTACAAAACTGAGTAGAAATGCTGACTGTTGTTCAACTGCACCAGAATCTAAGGCAGAGAACGGGACTGAGAATGAAAGAAAAAGAACAAAGAGAGAGGGATTAGAGTATATGTTCTCTTTGAGGACGAAAGAAATTCATTCTATGAGTACCCACAGATTTCAAACAGAAAACCACATTTCAAAGCCAATGGAAATTGATTAATGTATTCTCTTTGAAGGGTGGTAACCTGGGCAATTTGTGCCGAGGTCTACTTTCACATTCAAGCCCAGTACCGTAAAGGCATCATCATGCAGACTGAGTGAGCGCAGACTTGCTCAACACATGCGATGACATCGAATTGACTGGAGGGCAAGTATGAAGCATATGTGCATGTGCCTTATATGAGCTAAAAATATCCTATTAAAGCACAGTAGTGTAGGTAAAGTAGTGTAATGAGCATCAAAATGTATGAAAGAAGCAGGTGGTTAATGTTTCTGGTTTGAATTAGAACCCCCGAGGACTAATACCACTGATTATATGTCAGAAACATATGTGGAGGCAGTACTTAGAGGTATACTGTGCAGGAATTGTTGGCTACTGTTTGAAAACAGTATCACCCGCTACAGTGAAAGCTACCCCCTATGCCTAGTGAACCCCTTGCCATTTTGCCTTGCTGTATTTTTTTTTTCTGCGTTGCGTTTGTGATTTCGTTTCATCTCTGCAGATATATACATCACCACACACTTCTAGTGGGTCATAAGTGATAATTGACAGGGATTACTTTTGTATGAGTCTATACATTGTTTTCAGGAAAATCCTGAATACTATACCTCTAAGGAATAACTGCTTCATGCAGTTTCTGTTGGTGACAGCACTGTCCTACGATCTCATACGACTGCACTGTGCTGTATTCTGAAGAAACACTCCAAGACCACCTGAAATATTCCTTATTACCACATGAAAATGGATCATGATCATATAATGTGTAATGAGTGATTTATCGTGTTATCCAAGTCAATGTTGCAAAACCAATTTTCAGTATCTTTTATGTATCTTATTGATCCAATGTCATGCGTTGGAATGACTGTATGGAGGTTAGGACTTGTCTGAGTCAATAGCCTGGGACCATATAATTCCCAGTCTGTCTTTAATGTAGAGACAGTTTCTACACGATGTGATGAAGATAAATATTGTTAAAAATTTAGGATAATTAATTGCCTGAGGTCAGACAGAATTGTCAACATGTTAGTTGTAACATCTTTTCCATCTTCAGTCTGATGTTCCATCAACTCTTGACCAGCTCATGAATGCCAACTTATTTTGCCGGGAAGAGTGGAACAGAGCTAAATAAAAACAAACAACGCAGTTGGGTGATATTGAGAAAACATGTTTGGAACAGCCTTGAGAAAAGGGTCTATCTTCTCAATAGCACTCACCATTGTTATTACCAGTAGTGTAGTGGAGGGTATACACAGGTATACAGGGTATACACAATTTATCCACCTATCAGCCAAAAAGCCACTGGAATATGTAGGAGAGTACACCCACTTCCTCTTTGGTAACCTGCCCATCTACTGAGAAGTACACCCACCTCATCAACTACCACTGCACCACTGGTTATTACTCACCACTGGCACAACTTGACAGTGCTTGACAAAAGATTGACAATGGTGCTAGTCCAATCTGTGGCGCTGATTGGCTAATTGTTAGATGTTGCTTCCTGTAATGCATGGTCAGGACAAGTGGCGGCTGCTGGTCTTTCAAACAGGGGAAGCTCACTTTAAGTTTACATCATAAAATTTGTCATATTGTAGCGAGGCAGTAACTTCTAAAAGGAACATTTAATTGAAGCAGTTTTTTAACCACACTCAATGCCATAGGACCACAGCAAAACACACCTCAGAGATTTTCAGATGGGTTTAACGGTGAAAATGAGCTATATCGCTTCTGGAAATAAGGAACTCCGGACGGCACTCTGTCAGAAGACTCCATTCGCAAATATCTGCATGAAACTGAGCTCCAAATGCGACGATGCCGGTGTGTATTTCAAAAGCGCTGTCAGTCACAAAGGGGTTCAGCCTTTCAGGCAATTCCTCCAATCATCATGCAGACACCGAGCGTCCTCTCCCGCCTACCGCTCCATTAGGTCCCAGGGAAGCTGAGCCTCCCTGGAAGTGACAATTTTGTCGCATTTATCCAGTGACCATCTCGCTTTGCTGCATGAAAAAAACCTGCTCAGCGCTGTCTCATAGGAATGCTTGGAGGCTCCGCATCCACCGTGCTGAGAATGTATAACAGGGAGGTTGCGTTTGAAAACTGGTGATAAACAGCTGATGTTTGAACATCATAGTCATGATGTTAAACGCATCCTAGCGCACGTTTAATGCAATGTAAATTCTTATTTTAATGTAAATTCAATAGTGCATATTTGACCAGTTCTTCTATGAAATTTTAGGGGAAGTTCAGCCTCCCTTATTGTCTCAGAGCAATCGCCCCTGGTCAGGACTATATTAGTATTAGCTGGGCATGCTAATGTGAGAGACACAACATTTTACTGCTTTAATGACCTCTGCTACAGAGGTTAGGTTTGGGGTGTTATTGGTTTGTCTGTTTGTCACCAGATTACGTAAAAACGATTTTCTCGAAACTAGGTGGAAGGGTGTAGCGTGGGCCAAGGAAGAACCCATAAAATTTTGGAGAAGATCCAAATCACGGAGCCAATACATAATTTTTTTTATTTTTAACTTTTGTTAAAAATTGTGAGATAGGACATTTGGCTTTGGCGAAGGTCTGTGCTCACTTAGTGCCCTTATACCTAGTAGTATGTGTCTTACTACAGCCTCGTGAACACTGCTCCAACGTGTGGTGAATCCAAAGCTTGGCCTGCTGGGCTTTATTATGGTTGCAAAGTTATGATTCTCCAATCACTGTTTGGGGGAGGGGTTTAGCAAATCAATCAACTGCTCAAGCATTGGTTGTAGGTCTGGCATTTGAGTTTATTAGAAAAATGTGTCAAGATGAATGAGAGGAAACTATATTGTCATAGCTGGCATGTAGAGCAATGATTGGACCAAATAATCAAGCCTGACCCCACAAGAATTCCAATATTTCTGCCCAAGCCTGACCTGAATCAAACCGCGGCAGCAGTTTTGGGCCCGAACATAATCAAAAACCTTGAATTTCCACTGACAAAAAAAAATAAATTAAAACATTCATCACAAGCAAAGGGCTGACATGTTTCCTCACACCACTTTCTCTGCTACTCGAATTCAAGAGTGTGTTGTCACTTTTGGCTCGCACACTGCAGGTTTAGCAGAGCAAGCTGTGCGTCTCCATCTAAGAGTGCACACACTGGTTCACAGCGTTGCAGCATGCAGATGATGGTTTTTCAGCTGCACATAAAGCACATCTTTCCCACTTCTGGGCAAGCACCGATGTCACAGAGTATGTGTGACTGCGTGTGTTTGTGTACATAATGTGCATGTGTGGGTCTGCTCCTCTCCTCTTGCTTTCTTTGAGACTGTTCCTACTGATCACTCACACCTGGCCACTCAGGAAGGAAGACAGATGACTGGTGCACTGGCTGGAGGTGTGGGCTCTTTTCCGGGGTTGGGTTACTTTTTACACAGGTGTGCAGATGAGAGGACGCAGAGCAAAGAAAGACAGTAGTCGGCTGGTCGGCAGCGTGGAGAGCACAGAGAGTAACTGCACTTAGGGTAGTGGCAGAGCAGTCGGCAGCTGCCTGATTGAGAAGGCAGCGTGACAGAGAAATGTCCCCCAGTAACAATGGCTCTGCAACAGATCTTCGCGGGGTGCACCTGACTAAGACAGACAGACGAGGGAGGAGGCGCTGTGGGATAGATGGAGGGGTGATGCAGGCTTTACCTCTCCTGCCAGCTAAGGGTCTCTCCTTGTTCAGTATGATTCCAGAAATGGCTAGACCTCAAGGACATAAACTGCCACTGAAACTCACATGCTTGGGTCGACTAGTTACTTTTGTTGTGATTTATTAGTTTGTCTTTGCTTTGGCCCTGTGAGCCTTTTTGTTCATAAGTTTGAAGTGTTTATTTGTTTGATTTATATTATTAGTTACCAGCAACCCAGTGCATTAAGAGGAGATGCCAGGCCGTGGCCTCGCTGTTTGTTTATTTATTGCATATATAATAGTAGCCACTTTTAAAGACTGAAGATTCTGCTCTTAACGTGACCTCTCTGCACATAGGCTCTGTACTGCTCCTTGTTTCTGGATCTGGTTCGACCAGAAGGAGGACTGGCTCCTCCATCTTGGAATGTAGATTTGGTGTTCTGGTGGACAGTGGTTTTTAGACTCTAGGTTTGGACTGTTTTAATCATCTTACTATATAATGAAGAGAACTCTGTCTGTCTTTGTGTCTGTGTGTCTATTCCACGTTTTTCTCCTCACTGACTTGGTCAATCCATGTGAAATTTGGCAAAGTGGTAGATGGTCATGGGAGGATGCCAATGAAGCAATATTACATCAGTTGGCCAAAGGGGGGCACTATAGCAACCGATTGAAATGGCAAACTTTGAATGGGCATATCTCATGCCCCGTATGTCGTAGAGACATGAAACGTTGCACAGAGATGCCTCTCCTCATGAGGAACAAATTTGCCTCAAGAACCCATAACTTCCGTTTATACAGATTTTTGAATTTTTGGAAAAACACTTAAAATCGATCTCTTCCTATGAATTTTGACCGATCTGCATGAAACTGGGTGAACATAATCTAGGGACCAATATCTAAAGTTCCCTCTTGGCAAAAGTTGGAAAACTTACTAAAACTGAGCTTCTATAAGGCAATGAATATTGCGGAGGGCGTGGCTCATCACATAAAGGTGTATAACATCTCAAGGGTTTCACCGATCACCACGCAACTTTGTAGGCATAGGACCACACATAATCTGAGGGGACCCCTCCATTATTGACCCCATCAAACAAAATGGGGGCGCTAGAGAGCTAATTTCTTATCTAGGCCTAACTGCCATATCGATTTTTACTAAACTTGGTAGATATGTAGAACAGGACGCCTCAAGGTGACTGGAGAAATGTAACTCTAATTGGCAACTGGGTGGCGCTATAACAACAGAAAAATGCTTAAAAATGGCTAAAATGCGACCAATCGCTGTGGCTCCCCCTGTGGCCAAATGTTTTGTTTTTTTCTAATTTTTGGTATGACTAAGTCATGGTATGGTATGCTGTACTCAGTGGGTATGGACTAGTTTTTGTAATTCAGAGTTTTTAGTAAATTGCACATACTGAAAAGTGCTTGCTGTTTTGATCAGAGGGCTCCCCATTGAAAAAGATAGAAAGAAATATTAAATATTATTATGGGTTGGGGCGTAGGTGACTTAGTGGATAGAGCAGGCGCCCCATGTACAAGGCTGTTGCCGCAGCGGCCCGGGTTCGACTCCAGCCTGTGGCCCTTTGCTGCATGTCATCCCCTCTCTCTCTCCCCCTTTCACACTTCACTATCCTATCAATTAAAGGCAAAAATGCCCTAAAAAAATATATCTTTAAATATTATTATGGGTTGATGGCAACACAGCTTCTATATCATTCATGACGTTACACAGACTGTAAGGTCTGCACTGAAAAACAAAACAGGGAAACTGGTGTAAGCAACACATTTACTCCGAACTCATCACATAACAACGTTTGGTCATAGACTTTCCACGCCCAGATTCGATGTGCGAGGTACTGTGGGTGCGATGGTTGTTGACATTCTGGGTGTTGTGTCAAATTCAGCCTGTTACATGCATTGTCTTATTACAAAATACACTTCAATCACAGGAAATTCACAGTCTCTTTCAAGATAAATGCACTATGTAGGTACAGCACCGGGAACTGGCTTTTTTTTCCTTCAACAACTAACACACATGGTTGAGTTTAGGCAACAGCACTGCTCTCGGTGTTTGTTGGAGCAATCCATCAACTCTCCCCGCCTCCCCTACTCAGACTTTCGGCACCTTAACTTCATTCTTGTCCGGTCGTGGCCGCTGGGTGCCTTTAAACTATAATGGCGACCGGCCGCGTATCATGCTGACATTAAGGCGTGGCTTAACGTGGCTAAAGGGTGGCTTTTTTCGTTGGTGTCTGACACAGCAAGTCACTGCCCAAGCACTGGATTTCGATGACTTCAGAGTGAAACCGGGTTGGCGATTTGACCCCAAGCAAATTTTGAGAAACTACAGCCTGGCTAAGCCCTGCTCAGCCAAGTTGACATGGGCAGAGAATCGAAGCTCTGCTGGCATGTTGAAAATTTTATGAAAATGCGCCCCAAGTATGCATTTGGACTCTGATATTAAACCTTAAGTTCTTTTTCTTCCTACAGTGAACTTTTTCTATTTGACCTCAAACTGGTAAATAGGTCAAAACTACAATCAGTGTCTTGTAAGATGGGTTGCTTGTAGAGCTGAATTGACTGGATAGCAAAATAGTCAAATGCTAAAACTTAGTATCTGACCATCCTGGTGACTGTGGTGTGCCAGCACTATAACATCAAAGTGTTCAAAATCTCTACAGAGTGATTTCTTATGTAATATTGTTGAACAGAGTTATTTTTTTAAATAAACAGCAGTGCATTTTACAGTCAGTTTGCACAGTTCTTTTCTAAAAAGCATTACATACTTTGTGAAAATCAAGGCTGGACTCTCAATAATGGAGGGAAATTGATTGAAATCGTGTTGCCTACACTGAGTCAACAATATAATAAATGGGCTAATGAATGATAGTGTGAGACACATTTACTCAAATTGTCACTGAAAGAAAAATGTCATTTTCTTCGCACTGCGCACTAAATAACAGCCATTGGAAGCTTTGTACACCTAATATGTCTCATACAAGTCATTCTCTCTCTGCCAATAGAGGGCATCGACCAAACTTCATCTATCCTTGGCAGATGCTCGGCAGCTAATTTTTTTAAAATACCTTTTTCTTCTGTTAGTATTCTCATGCTGTAAACTCCCCCCAACACCTCTCTCTGTGATTACTTGTAAAGCTCATAATGAATGAAGTCTGTGATTTGGCACTAGTCATGAGATGAGATCATAAGGTGATCACAAATATGCAGCTTTCCATTTTGTGCCCTATTACCTTCCATTTCAGAAAGACCCTTGATCCTATTTGTCCGTGGCGGGGGTTATTTCATAGTGGCTGAGTGTACGATGAGGCAGCAAGGGCTGCTCATGTGTGAATACACCCCTGACAGTAGTCACAATTCAGGCACTTTTGAAAACCGCCCATAAACAACAGCGGAAGGCAAAAGATGCTTACAGAGGCAGTAAGTGCAGTCGAAGTAAAGCGCAAGTGTTGGTGGAGGAGGCAGCGGTCCATTCAGGAGAGTCCCAGGCTTTATGTTGATTCATTACTCTATTAGGCCTCATGACAGAGATAAGGACCAGCATGTTTCAAAGTGATAGCTGACCTCTGCGTTTTACCCATCCCACCGCCAACACATCCACAACGGCTGCCGTTTTTCAAACACACACAGGAGGGCAAACACCGATAAACTAATTCTCGTACCAACACGCGTGTGTGCACAAAAAAAAAAAAACCTGAGAAGAATCCACTGACAGAGACACCCACATGAAAACGGACACAGTGTCCATGTTTGAGGTTGCTCCTGCACATTAACGCACACACACAAAGGCTAGCACACACATCTGTGCTTGTGTGCACAACGACAGAAGCAGCCCACATACATAAAAGACACATTTTTCACCAGCTCAATTAAATCTTAAATCTCATTTTTGGCTGCAGCATTGTGTTTTCCAAAGTAAATATCAGGCGGCAAAAAAAGGCGAAAGGAAGCTCAAACAAAATACAACATGATATATATCACAGGAAGCTCTCTCTTTGTCTAAGGAACTCACAATCAAAAGGATATTTTCCCGCTGTGTATATTAAGGCTACGTCAGAGGAGTGTGAAGTTTGCTTACAATTAAATCTGTGGATGAGGAATTAAATTTCACTCCAAAATAATTCAAATTCAAAGTGCTATCCCATGCCTCCAACTGGGCTCACCAAAGTGCAGAGTTTCCTCATACTGCTTTGACAGTTATAATGAAACACTAACTTAATCAAGGCTATATCATCTTTCCACTAAATGAGGGAAGGAGAGATAAAGTTCCAGGCAAAATATTATAAACAAGCACTGGGGTTATGATATGAATTAATAATAAATGCTTTGGTGGCCGCACGCTAAGAATATGAGTAATCATGGGTCCTGGATGAGACAAGAGCAGCCTGTACGTCCTTCGAATGCACTGCTTAATTTACCACCTCAAAACCACCAGGAACAAGAAAAACTAGCACAGTCATCTTTGAAGCAATCAGACACGCCATTTTTTTCCCCACCATAAAATATTTGAACAAGATCCCTGCTTTGTTCTTGTATATCAGATTCACATTTGACCACACAATGGCATCAAGTGAAATGCTTTGCCTGTTCTCTGCTAAATTAAGTCGATCCAGCTTTCTTTTCAGCTCTACTGGAAACAATATGTGGTAAATCAGGCCGGTACACGCCATTTGTCAGATCTTGCATTGTCATGTTAAGCTGTGGATCATGCTGCAGTCCTCAAGACCAAGTGGGAAAAAGCTTCCCCAACTGTGGCACTGAAAAAGATAGGATTTCTGTCTCATTCACATTCAGCATCAATCAGCAGCTCAGAAAAAAACCCAGCAGGAATGGAATAAATACCAGCATATGTTGTCAAATACAACTAATTATTTAGCATTTTAAGTTTGTGTCAGTGCCTGGTAATGCACATTCAGTTTTCTATAACAGTCTTTATTCTAGGTGGTTGTGAGGTTGGAAGGGACGAATAGAGTTTTAGAATATTGTACTCAGGGGAGATGGTGATCTATGGTACTGCTCTTGAATGATACGTCTATAGACTACAAAATAAATGGTATTAAATGTCAATGTGCACACTAGTGGAACAACATCAGCAATGTAACAATAAATTCCATTTCTTTCGACAGCGCTTTGCAGCCTGAGCATACAACTAATTATCAGTTCAGTGTAGTTTCACTAGAATTAAAGGATAAAAGAAGTCCTGCTCTACCAAGACTCCACTGATACCAAGGTCTCTTATGCGGGGTGTAGAGGTCAGAACAGGAAGAAAGTAGCATGCTGAGGAGGTAGTCAGCCGAGCTGAGGCAAGGCTGCGGCACAACATCACGTTAGGCACAGTGGCGACGGGGCGGGCCGGGTTTGGGAGCATCCCAACACCCTGTTACAGTAGAGCCAGGGGAAAGGAGAGGCGAAAGCTAATTCAGGAGGAGGTGCATGCAAAAGTGGTAGAAGTTCGCCTCAGCAGAATGGGCATGGGCAAGCAGGGGGCCAGGGGAATCCCCTGGACCGAATTGTGGAAAATGAAGCCACGCTAATTCAAGTTCCTGGTCCAGTCAGTATATGATGTTCTCCTGAGTCAATCCAACCTGTTCACCTGGGGCCTGTTGGGCTCACCTGCTTGCCAACTCTGCCAGAAGAGGGGGTCATTGGAGCGCATTCTTGGACGCCACTGAAAAGGCTTCCTGTTGGCTTTGGATTAAGAGGGGTGATGAGTGGCAGAGTGTGCTTCCTGCACACAAGTCTGGGCCTGGTCATCCCTGGCTGGGTTGCTAGGGTGAGGGTGTCTGATGTGAAGACCTGAAACACCCGATGACCCTGGGTTCATCACTGACGATGTGTCCAGGTTGCACCGCAAGGTTTATCACATGACTGCCATTTTTCAACATTAACTTCATCTATCCAAATTTGGGGGATCAAGTGACATAAACAACATCTTTTTATAGTGCTCTCTGTGTTTCTGGGGGCTGCTTCAAAATCTGCTGTTATTGTGTGAAATGGTGATGTCACTGGTGCTTGTAAGAACTATAAGGTATTTCTTTGGTGTTGGTGATTTTTGGAACAGTGGACTAAGCAGCCATGATGGTTTTAGTGAGTTCTGTTTTGTTGGTGTTGAGTTTGAATTAAATATTTGAATAGATCAGTTGTTGGGCTAACTGTGGCTGGTTGGAAAATCACTGGAGACCTCCTGCAGGTTAACAAAGATAGATTAGAAAATACAACCAAGACCAGCAGGGCCAAGAGGGCAGATGATCACTGAGTGAGTATCTTTGTCACCTGATGCTATGTTTTGGCCGACAAAGTAACAGCTTTTGGCTGTGGGGCTGATACACAGCCCCCAAGCACTATACAATAAGGCATGTTTGTTGTTGATAACACTAGTGATATTAAATTTATATTGTTTTTCTAGTCAAACAGTGAAGTAAAGTATTTCAGACGTCTTTACTTTTTCATAAACAGAGTAGTTTGAAACACCCACCTCCACGTGTTGGGCAGGTTTGGGAAGGGTTGAGCATCAGGAGCTCAGGCGCAATGCATCCTTGTACATGTAGGCACTGCAATAATGGCTGTGCAAGAAGGAAAACTCAGAAAAACAGCTTTTCTGTCAATACAGCACGCACTGAGGACTTAACTGCTTCGATTGACTGCATCTACCATCAACACTGATTTGGTATCCATCCATTTAAAATGTGGCAGATTTCTCCTTTAACCAGTAAACGGACAAAACTCAAGACAATTACACAAAATGATCAACAATAAAAAGAATATATATCTTAATAACGAGACCGTCTTGTAATTGAATTACTCTAACTGCAATATCTGCACCTTAAAACAAATGTGGGCCAGAGGGGGCAGGGGTGGCAATGGCCCCTTCCCTACTTCTGGTCCCCTTGCTCGGACCACACCCATCTGCAAACTCGACCTTCATTTTGATGTTTCACGTTTCATGACTCCATCCTGCATACACCACAGCACCACAGACAGACATGAACACCTGGCAAAATACACACACACACACACACTGACACACACAAACAAAGTAAAACAATACCTGCCGCAGGTGCAACAAGCATTATTAAGCCCCAGACATTACTGTAAATAACATGCCACTCTTTATAGAATCAACAGAAGAATAAAACATCACCAAAGCAGGAAATAAGGATAAGTAATGTTTAAAGCAATATAAAATCCAGAGCAGCTGCAGCCACAAACACACATATTAAAAAACAAAAGCTGTTTAGTTTGAAGACATTGAAAACGTGCACACACAACACTGCTTGTTGATGAATGTGTTGTTGTACTCCTCTGTATAAATGGCATTCTGCATGTCTCCGGCACTGCAAAGTCCTCCACAGTGTTCAACATTTCTGCTAGTATCCTCAATCTAAAACCAGTTTGCTCAGCTTCTCTGTCCCAGTATAACCAGTCCACATGGCCTCTCTGTCCCACTTGCACACCTCACTAAAGGTAAAAGTTTCTCTGAAAATGTAGAAGTCACTGCTGGAGGATCCATCATAAGTATTTAGCATGTTTTCCAGACCCAGCACTGGGTCACGCAACATCTTCAGTTTGTTTGATTGGTACTTTAAACCAGTGATTAATTAAGGTAGATGCAACCTTTTTGTATTGCACTTAGGCTAGGTGCACTTTTGAATATCCCTATTTTATGTGGTTGTTACTTTTCAGATGTACAATAAACAAACAAGTATACGATAATCATATAAAATGGGCTGCTTTGTATTGTTAAAGATTGAATTGGTGGTTTCCAATCTTTTTGGCTTGTGGCTCCTTACAAATGTGCATATGAAGATGGGGCCCCTTGCCATTGGTTTCAGATATCTATGAGTTTGTTTCACCAAAAAGAAATGTCCCCTCTCAAAATGAATAAAAATTCATGCAGCAGAACTTTGTTTTACATATTTCCTACCACTTTTGTCCTCTCATGACACCCTAGATTTATTTTAATACCAGAGCTGGATCAAGGCATTAACTGAAATAACCCAGTACCAAACCTCTCCAGTCAAATGATAATTCCATTTAATCATTTTGTTCCCATTTCTGAAAAAAAAAACGACAAAAAATGTGTACAGTTGTGCTGGCAGCCACTCACTGCTGCAGCTGCAAACCATACAGTCTGTGGTGGGGTGAACTGAACGCAATGCATTCGATGGAGTTGGTAGTTCAGCGTGCTGAGATGCTACCAAATGAGTGGTGGTGTCATTATATGCAACTGTATTTTTCCATTCTCATGATGGTTGTCGAATGGAGCAGGAAAAAAGGTATCAAATGAAGTACTCTATTGGTATTGGCGTCCATTCAGGGGTACTGGTATTGTAATTGTTTTTCAACGATACCCAGCCCTACTTGTTACACTTTGATATTTCAACTTCTTTTAGCTTCATATTGTAATACACTATTGCTCTAAGCATCTACAGCAATCAGACTTTTAAAGGTCAGTTTAGCCAAATTACAAAAAAAAACACTTTCTTACTTCTAGTGTTGTAATGCAGATAGTTTGGGTTTTATACGCCAAGGTTTTGAGATAGCCATCTCTAAATTTCTGCTGCCACCTCAGTATAATAAAGACATTTCATTTGTGATGGTACAGTAATTGAAAAAATACAGTTGTATACGAACCAACAGCAGTCTGACTTTCCAATATCACAGTTCCTCTGGATAACCCACAGAGGTCTCTGTAAACAGATTCTATTGGATTTTTTTCCCATTAAAAAGAGTCTGTGGTTTGTCCTGAGCAATGGAGAGACTGCTCAGCACATCAAACCAAAACTATCTGCATGGCTAGATACCACTAGCTTTTTTGAAATGGGTGAATTGACCCTTTAAGCCTGATCATTTTTACCAATATGAGATAGAAACGTTCGTCTATGAAATATTTCACATGAAACTCTTAAAAAACTGCAGTTTCAACACTTTTACCAGCACATACTATGCAATATGGAAATATGTTTAGACAATTTGACAGTGACAGGAATGACATTTGGGGAATTGAAAAGGATAAAGCAGTGTTTGAGCCACATCCAGTTTCAGTGGTGCTTACATTATCAGGAATATACAGGTACACAGTGTATCATGCTGGATGCTTCCATCTCCACCATCCCTGAAGATCTATAGAGGCTATCTTTCCAAACCAGGCCTGCTCTGTCAGCTGAACACCATTTTCCAATACAAACATTTAAGTAGATTTGCAATATAGAGGAATGACCCCACCAGAAAACCAGTGCATTGATCTCTTATCTGTGTGGTATCTGGTACTGTAGACAGTGGGCGGTTTGTTAATTTTTAACGACCCCCACATCTCCCCGGTGAGTTTGGTCTGTGGGTTTGCTGAACCAGTGCTACAAATACTTCAAAGTTAAAGTTGAAACGCTCCATCAAAACTGAATAATTCTCACTAATTTATTGGTTATAGGTCTGGGTCTGGATAGGAGAGCACCTGGGTCCACACCCAGGGCATGGAGAGGGATGGAGTGGGATGGCAGGTTAACAAGTGGGATGTACAAACAAGGATGATGTCTCCTTCAAATTGCCTACTGACTGTAGGTTAGAAATTGAGCTGAATCATGGCACAATATTGGTTCAGCAACTGATCCTGAGCCTCAAAAGACCCCAAAGGCTCCAGTTCATCTTGTCATTTAGAATAAACTGTATGTCCAGCCAAGAAATGCAACACAGTCTCAGCAGTTTAGATAACAGACCACAAACAGTGGCCACAGGAAATGCTTGTCACTGATGGGCTGGCAATTCCATTCATTCAGTGGTTCAACCACCATCCGTAATCAGTGCACAGTTAAGCAATAAGCATTGCTGCCACCCAATCCACCAACCTTTTATCTGTGTCCACAGCAGACAAACTACACCAACATCTATGCTAAGTTAACAATGTGACTTTAGCTAGCACAGATGTTTTTATTTGTAGCCTGTTATGCCCACTTTTCTCTGGCTATGTCATCTTTGTGAGCAATATCATTTTTGTTACAGTGTAGCTTGGTTTACAGCGAGTAACTAGGCTCCACTGCAGGTGACAACAGTTAATGGTTGCCGAACTGTTCTCCTAAATGTCGCTATTACATTCTCGACTTACACAATGTAGCATTTCATGCCTGTTTCACAAACTGCATGTCTGTTTACTTTCTGTCAGCTTTGGAGTTCACCTCTGACCTTTGTGATCACAGTGCTGTTTCATCCTGGATTAGTTACTTCACTTTTGACAATTAGCTTTGTATATATGTACTAACAGTATCAAATTACAGTATCAAGCAGATGCAGATACAGATACAGATACAGATACGTGCTTCTAGCCATGTGACAAATGTAGCCTGTTAACTCACCTTTTAGCTCTGTTTTGGTTGTCACCAGATTGTTGGGGTAACATATGACTGTAGCTGCTAAATGCTCAGTTTACTAGCTAATCGCTAACTTTGTGCGTTGTTTGGAGTCGGGCAGGTAGCGTGTACAGTGGGTTTTGAAAACAATTACAGCACTTCAGCGGCACTTCTTCAGCACTCACTACTCTCCATGTGTTTACACAGACTGATTACTAGGCTATTAATAAAAAGGCAGCCTAATGCAATTTGTGATAATGCCGCTGAAAGGAAAAGTATCTGGTCATTTCTTTATGTTGCTGATAGTTATAATCCACCTTAATGATGGACTGGGCACTTAACTGATTTTGTACTTCTTAAATGGATTGCACAAACAATCATCTCATGACAAAAAACATTGCGTTTTAGCAATCTACAGTTTAAATATTTACAGAGAGAAAAGATGTCTAGAAAGAACATTCCCGTCGTTGCAGATGACACTTCTATCCACTCGTTCACAGGGAGGTCAGAGGTCATTTTGCAGCAGCTGGTATGTACTCAGTCACTTGGCTGAGGAGTCTGGTGGTCAGGTGTCTGGTGGCCCACACACAGCCTTGTGGCTGAGTTGTGTGGTTGATGGACAGCCTCTCCAACTACTCCACCTTCCTGCCTTCCTCCTACACACTATCTCTTTAAAGCATATTAATATACAACTAATTGGATGGTGTTATGGCACATATTATAATCTAATGGATGCATTATGTAACGGATTAGATCGTTATCTGTTTGTAGGAGCCAGTGAAGCATGTATTTGGTAAATTGTTAACACATTAGATATGATGTCATATTCAGCCTTAAGCCAGCCAGATACATACATTTGTATTATTTAACCCATATGGCAGCATACATAATTTGTTGCTTGACTGTAAAACTACCCACAGGAGCGTGTCCTAAATTAGCACCCCTTCCAGTGAGATTAGGTTTAAGAAATGAATTGTGGCATGGGTTAGAATAAATGCGTTTGGTTGGTACTTTAACTTACGTACATACGTAACATCACATCACATCACTACTTAACATACTTAAAGTTACATGGCACAATGACGTGACATTAAGTCTGTGATGTGACAATATGTATTAAAGTATTTAAGTGAAAATAGCTCAGTGTTGACTTTTGGTTTCACATTGGACACAGGCAGGGGTCTCCTGGGTCAAAGTCCTGTGCTTGATTGATTCATCCATACGCACTGGCCTCCTCCCTATGCTCTTTTCCTATGCTACTACTTAGCTGCTTGTGCAAACTTTAGGGGAGGATGGTCTCTATCATGTAAAGACAAAAAGAAAATCCAGATTTGATTAAGAGGAATAAGAGCCAATACTAAGACATGTCTTTTAGTATTTTATTCAACAGCAGCTCTGGTTCCCAAATATATCTACTCGATATTCCCTCATTTCTTGTTTTGACCTGCTTGTGAACAAGATTGTCAAGATTGGACTTTTGAGATTTTGAGATTATGCTGCTGACAATGACAACAAAGTCCCAGTATTATGTTTCTCCCTGCTTTCCTTCTCCCTGCTTTATTTCACTTGTATGAGCACTGCGTGTGGACTGCATTTCTGTTGAATTCAAATTAGAACAGGAGCCATATCATGTATTTGTTTTTCATGACCGGTTCACACGAAGTAGCCTCTGTTCTTTATTCTCTTATCACATTTAAATAGCCCTCCATGTTAATCACTTACTACAGCTTTTTGTCATGTCACTACGGTTCTTGATATTTGATTGATTATAAGATCACGTCACAGTATTCTCTTGCCCTAAAAGGCATGTAATGCATCCCTCGTAACTGTCCACACGACTTCCTGCTTTCACCTCAAGCTCTTCTTGTTTACATTGCTCATTTGTACATTGTGGCTGGATCTCAGACTGTCTGACCACATCTATATCTGGCAGTGACGATCGTACAGCTTGGGCTCTCCTAAGCCCAGGCTATAACAAGTATGTCCAGGCGTGTGTGGATACAGTTTAGATGGATTTAAGCATGGAATTAAAATGTGTTGCCTGTATACAGGCTGAAATCAGATTTCTCTTTCTTGTGAGGGACACAGACAACCGTGCATGTGTGCTGGCTATCATTCTTCTTTCTCTATCCATTGACAGTAAACGCAGCGCTGCTTGTTGCCCATCTGCAAGAATCCAGACAATTCATTTTGACAGGCATGCTACTACCCAAACTGCCTGCCAACTGTTTGAATTGCACGCATTTTCTTATTGGATCTGCTCAGGAAAATGTATTTACATATGGATCTGACATATATTACATTTTCACTTTGTCATTAATGTGGTCGAATGCATCTCTTGGAGGCATTTTTTTTTATAATTACATACTCCTTTCAGGCAGCATCTGTGACTCATGCAAATTGTTATTTTTTTAATTAATGAACACATGCACATACATCATTAAACTGTGTTGACTGCAGGTGCAAAGCTAGTCGCTATCAGCAAAACGCATTTTTTTCCCACATAACAGTCAGTGTGCCGTTATGATTTGAATGATAAGTCACATTTAAACCTGTGTAATTTGCGCCATAATTAGCTACCAAGATAGTATGAAATATAGTGAATTACTGCTTCATGCTCTGTAAGCTGTCCTATGCTATAACAGATCTGACCCCCGATTTTTGTTCATTGAACAGCCAAAGTCTGAACAAAGGCAAAGATATTCACAGAGACATCCCTGCCTGCACTTGAGGCTCTGCCACAGGATATTGCGACTGCACTCTTTAAGAGAAGCAATAACAGCTCGCATGTCATCTGAGACTGCATTTCTTAAAAGGCGTAGCGAGATAACCAACCTTTCCTTCCTCCTGCAGTGTCTGAGAGAAAAAGAGGAAGTTAAGTACAGGACAACTTGAGAAAAATGTGCTTTAGAAAGAATTAGAACAAAGAAAAAAACCACAGACTTATAAAATGGGTGAGCTCCCAGTGTGAATAGGTAGATATAACTGCATTATTTGCCATGTCAGTTAGCATTTCTTTGCAGAACTTGCCAATATGGCGAACTGACCATGACTGAAAGCATAGAAATTAGAAATTATTCAAATGTGAAAGGGTTTCCAGGTTGCTATATATGCAAATGTCGGCCCATTTGTGTTTGAACGTATTGCTTTGCACAGAAAAGAAACTGGGCTGTCCTTTCATACTTTTTAGAAGTGTGGAAACAAAACAAAAAAAAATGCAATAAAGGAATGTGGTCTCTGTCTTTATTTGCTTTTTTCCACACTAGTCCCATCTTGTGAATAGCACCTCACTTCCCGCCAAAGCACGCACATGTTTTTATTGACTTTTCACTTGAAGGCACGGGTGTTTAAATTTTGTGAGATAAAAGGAGATCACATTACAGGAGCTGTAATCTGCTTTATAAAAATGACTGCAGAGGCACCAGTAAGACATTCAAGGAAAGTAATAAAGTATGGGTTTGTGCATGTGTGCATATTTGTTTATTTTACATGAGGACATCTGTGTATATGTGTAGTGTCTGTGTGCAGGGGACTGGGTTTCTCTGAGTTCCAGCAGGAGAGGCAGACGTGGTGTTCTAAGATACTCCCCGAGCACAGGCAATTAATGATGACAATTTGAATTTTGATTCGCTGGTCTTTGCCGAGGCAGCCGGGCCAGACGAGTTGAGGAAGTCACCTATCTAATAGATGCCACATGATATTAATGTACAGAGGCGCGCCGCCTCTAACCTGGCAGCCTCGGGAAATCAATCACCACCCTAGCATTACTTTCTTTTGACAAATATGCTCTCACCGGCCAGGTAGCTGAGCTAATGGCCTCCAAAGTATATCTGTCAAAGACACAGCTCCTATTAATTATTCAGTCACCTGTGCTCCTATGCTGTGGTGCTACCTTACAATATTTACAGTGCTGCAAGAGGCCGCTCTCCCACTGGCGCACTGTCCCTGAAGTGGCGAGCTGCTTTTTGCATGAGCCATAATTCCATCTGCTCCACTTCTACTGAGGGAGGGAAAGAGACAAGCTGCTTTCATCGCTTATCAAAAAGCATGGCGGTCTCTGGAGTTGCATGAGTGTAAACATGACTGAAGGCTGATGAAGGGTTCCCATTGTGTTTAAGTCATTAATGAGGCAGGTAGGGTTTCATCATCACGCTGTAGTGGAGGGAGAGAGTCAGTGCTGTCAAGGACCTCGAGTGAGGCATGTGAAAGCATGCTAAATATAGTTGGTAATCATGTGTGAATAATGATGCATTACTAATGTGACAAACAGGGCAAAAATGTGTTTTAAAATGGTTGTGTCCAGAGAGAAACATCGCAGGCAGGGTTAAACAAAGAGCACAATGGTGGCAAATCCAGCTGTTACCAGACAACCACTGGCCACCATGCTCTTACGGAGGAGTTAAATCCCCTTTTTTTCCGCCCACAGAGGGGGAGCAGGGTGGTTGGCTTGAAGGAGGGGAAGATGAGGGAGGGAAGGGAGTGATGCTGCATTCATGTGAATGTGGGAAAAGTGGGAGGAATGAGTTTCCTTTTTGGAAATACCATCCACTTTTGCTTCCAGTTGGAAGACATGGCTTGCAAATTTTTTTCTTCTTCTTTTCTTGTTTATTCTCTGAATAGACCTCCATAGTTTTACTGCTCTGCTGAATTTTCACATTATAATCCCCAATCTGCAGTCAGATGTTTGTGATCATTAACCCATCGTCACATTTTCATTATATTCCCAATCACAGGAAAACAATGCCTTTTTGGACATGGACATAAAGCAATAAACATTGACTTATTCTTTCTGTTTTATAAACCAAAACTCTGCAAAACAAGACATAAGATCTTTGTCAGGTTGCTTCATCTTCCTCTTTTGTTTTGAAATGTTACTTAATGTGACAGTCAACAATCAAGTATCAGTTAGTAATCAGCTTTGACAGACAGCTTCAAATAAATACATGACTACCTAATGTGACCAAAAGTATGTAGAAGCATCACACCTATATGTCTGTTAAACATACTCCAAGGATTAAGCTGCTGCTACTCATCCAGGAAAGTTTCCAGCAGTGTCTGGGACCTGTGCAGAAGAGATTTGCTGCCATTCAGCCTCAGTAGCATTAGTGAGGTCAGCCACTGATGTCGGCCGACAAGGCCTGACTTGCAGTCAAGGTTCCAGATCATCCAGAAGGTGCTCTGTTTAGGCAGGACGAGTTTTTCCACCCTAAACGCCATTGTCTTGGCTTTGTGCATAGGGGCATTGTCATGTTGAAACACGAAAGGGCCTCGCCCAAACTGAGGCAACAAAGTGGGAAGCACAAATCATTGTTTGCTGTACGAGTAAGATTTTCCCTCATTAAAACCCCTAACCATTAAAAACTGCCTCAGACCAAAAATACTCAAAGGTGTATAGACAAGTTTGTCCATATGGCTATACATACAGTGTAAAATGGTGAATCACTGCTCAGTTTTCTACTCAAATTGCAACTTGTAATTAAATATATGTAATTTTAAAGCCACAGTTCTGAATTTGTATCAGTGACATTATCCTTGTTTTTGTTAGTGCTTATCCAAAAACTGTTTTGTATGGTTGTGCCGCATCATATTGTATCGTAATTATCTTACTGCATCGTATAGTATTGCATTGTGACGTATCGTATGGTATGGTGTATGGTATGGTGTATGAAAGCTTTCATGGAGGCTTATAGTTTCATGAGGGTAAGTTTTACAATGTTATTGTAGCGTAAAAATACGGTATACAAAAAAGGAAAATGAATGTCTTTTACAAAGCTATGGAAGCTGAGAACGACTGTGCATGCTGTTATTATTATTTTTTAATGCTGTTATCTTGAGATTACAAATCTTGATTTCTCATGATAGAGGGAACATTTCTGTTGATTCTTGACAAAAGGCGGATTTCCCAGGATGAGGGAATTTATCACTGGGTTATTATGGAGAACTCAATAATGAGTGTCTGGTTCATTTGACCACACCTGATTTCAACCTTCAAGATCACCATCATGATTGTTGGGGTCCTGTTAGAACTTGATTGAAATAAATTCCCGAACAGTAATGGGTACTTCTTGATGTGACTTTTTCAGCTTACATAAGTTGCTACAGTTGTGAAGTTGTCACCATCTATACATGCTGGCACGGCACTCCCGATCTCTGATAACCATTATGAATAATAAAAGGAAACAACCTTTTTGTTTCTTGTTAGTGCAGGTTGATTATCACCTCTAACTTAAGATAACGTCCGTTTACACAAGATAGCAAAATGAATAACTTGTGATTTTGAGATAACAGCATTAAAAAAAATGCAAGTGTGGCTCTACATGGCTTCTTTAGAAAACACACTGTACTAGGAAACATAACATTAAAAAATATCTAAAACAAATATTTCTAGAGGCTCTTAAATGTTTTATGAGTCCCTTCTTGTACAATAAGATTTAGAAAATATACTGTATCTTTTTCATTGCTGTATCCAAACATAAAAACTACCATTTAATTTAATCACCCTCAAACTTTAATAATTTTTTTCTCTAAATGTGTCCAGTAATAATAGCCTGGAACAAGAATACAATAACAGTAATCACACAGGTCGCACCTTTAGCAACTTTTAATTATAACAGTGTGTGTTGGAACACATTTGAGCTGGTGTGTGTGTGTGTGTGTGTGTGTGTGTGTGCGCTGATGAAGGGGGGGGGGTTCACCCACACCCCTTGAACGCAGCATGAGCGTCTAACAGGGTCACGTGAGATGCTCCGCTAATAATGCAGTGACGTGGTAGAGTTCCGTCAGTAGAGCGGTGTCTGACAGCCTGCTTGCCCGGGCCAGCAGCTCCCTTGCCCGGCTGGGGAATCCGACAGGGCTCGGTCCAAGACAGAGCGAGGGAAAGACCCGGGGAGAAGAAAAACAATAAGGAGCGGGCTGACAAACGGAAGCGGGGGAAGTGAAAGTAGACGACTAGTTGTTTTTGTTTTTCCTTCAGGACTCGGGGAGCATGTTTTGGCAGTGACAGGACTCAGAGGTGGGAGAGGATATAATTTTTTATTGTGTTTTTGTCCATTGCTTTCACTGCGCTCATACTGTACATCAGCCCACCGAGCCTCGTGAAGGACCAGCCGCACTCCTGCTGCTCTGCCGCCGCTGCTGTCCCCTCCTCATAGCGGATCGGGCTCCGGATAAACGTGTGTGGATGCTGTGATGATTTCTCTTACATGTTTACATTAAATAACACCTCTGGGGAGAGAGATAAACTAGGATAAGATCAGGAAACAACAGTGAAACAGCGAGGGGAGGCAAAAATATTTATCAAGTAGTGAGGTAGAGGGAGGCTGTGGTGTATAACGGACACAAGGAGCAGGAGAGAGGAGGAGTCGCAGCAGGAGGAGAACCAAAAACCTGCAGGTTTGTTGAGCCTGTGGGAATGAGGACGAGGGACGTAACACATCCAAGGTGTCAGTGTGATTAGAGAAGAGGGAGCTGGAGGAGGAGAAGGCGTTAAAGCGCAGGTTGTTCCCAGTCCAAGGAGGCGGTGATGGCGGGTAAAGGCACCGGGGTTCACACACTCCGTCAGCCGACCGCAGCCCTGTCAGCAGCCGCAGCAGCATGAGGAGGAGGAGGTACGCAGCACTGCACGTCTCATCAGTCCTCCACATCCTCATTATTCATTTAGCCTTCCCCGCCCTCCTCTCCCCTCCATTACATCCAGCCAGTCACCCTTCCCAGCCGCCTTGACTAGTATCCATCCGTCCATCAATACATTCATCCATCCATGCCCTTCCTCTGTGTCCCAGCACCCTGCATGTCCTCTCCATCAGGCACTTTTTTGGACCTCAAGTTGCTTTCTAAAATGTTGCAATGACAGTCAGGAGCCCCTCAGCCAGGTGTTGGAGGCAGGTGTACCACTGGAACATTAAGAAAGCTTTGATTTGTGTAATTACTTCCCCCCCAAAAGGTGGATTGTGAAGATTTCATTCATCCTTGCGCCCAGAGCAGATCAGAGATTCTGGAAGGTACAATCCCTCACATCAAACAGGGGTCAGTAATTCGTACTGTATTCCTTTACATAGATTCAAGTTTAGGAAACTCCTCCTTGGACCTGCCAAGAGGCGAGGCCAGGGAGTTCCCATTGATCCAGTTCAATTAACAGGGCTTTTTATCCACTTCATCACGTCCAGCTGCCTGAGCTATTTGGCACTGAAAGCCTGTGCATGCTAACTGCTGAGATGGACATTAAAAAAAACAAAAAAAACACACAGCAGCTAAGCTCACCATCTGGGTATTCACTCTGCCCACTAGACTATGAAACTTTAATAGGGTCTAATTTTCAAACCACCTCATAATTTATTGCTGTGGTGTCTGAACCGACATCTCCGAAAAGAGTCGAAGCGAGGAGAATACGGTGGGGCTTTATTAACAAAGTAAAGCAGAAATACTGTTAGAATTAAATCCAGTGGTAAAAGTTGGCAGCAGCACAATGACAAAGGTTGGATATCGCTCTCACTGAGTGGAAGAAAATCACTGTCATATAATATTTACTACAGCTACAATAGCTCGGAGCTGCCAAAGCTTTATTTCCCAGAAGGCTCTTTTATTTTTGAGTCCACCTTTAAGAGGCGGCTCGATCCTTTGTTACAGCCTTTTTTAAAGGACAAATTAATCCAAATGTTGCACTATAATTCAACATTATATGGCTTTGACTTGGACGTTAAAGGATCAGTTCAGTACAGAAGATTTTCTCACTAGTTTTTTATCCTATTTAGGAAAGTCTTGAGATGTCAGTCTCTGCCCCGGTGAATGGGATTATGTTTGTTGGGGCTCGCAACATGGAGAAGATACTTGTAACACTCCATTAAGGGGTTAAATAATGTTTATATTCATTGTAGATTATTCTGCCTTATGTTTTATTATCAGTTTATCGTTTGGTCAAACAGAAATGTGAGAAAACAATTAAAAAAATGGAAATTACAGTTTCCTAAAACCCAAGATGACATCTAAAATTGTTTTTTTTTTTTTTGTTTTTTTTGTCAAAGCAACAGCCAAAAACCAAAACATTCCGTTTACTGTCACATTACGCAAGGAATACCATAAAATCCTCTTAATATAGAAGCTGAAATTGGGGAGTGTTTGGCATCTGTGCTTAGAAAATGACCGAAACACATCAAAATAGTTGCGGAATATATATCTGTCGATCAGCTAATTGATTAATGGACCTATAGTTCTCCTCATATTCTTGATTTATATGCCGAGGTCACAGAGATCTAGTTTCAATCAAAACAAAATACCTCCCTCTATTGAGGCAGAGGCAGAGATGGTCAGAATGGGGGCAAATAAAAGCGTTAGATACCACCAGAAATGGAGCGATAGATGCAAGACAGGAGAAATGGGGGTTTGGTCATTTGGATGAACTGACCCTTTAAGGATTAGATATGGTCATGTTTTGTGATCGGGGACTCAAGTGGCCTGGCCCAGATCTGACCAGTCTCTAGTGATGAAGGTTAAAAAAAAAAACCCACAGCTGGCCATCCAGTGTCACTCATCTGCTCTGCAACACTTAGCGAGAAGGCAACCCTCCCCCTCCCAGCGGTCCTATCCTAGTTGAGTCAGATATACACCAAACATTTTCAAAGGGTCAGTTCACTCAAATACCCCCCAAAAAACGTTTTATCTATCTCTCGCAGTTTTTTTATGGAAACTATTTCTTGGATAGGGTTTTGTTCTCATGAAAACTTTACACAGGAAAGTCTGTGGATTATCCAGGGGCGCTGATTTTTTTTTGTCTTGTTCTTTTTGTAAAGAGATGTTGCTTTTATATTTCTAAAATGTAATTTTAATGCTTTGAGCACCACAACTTCAATTCCATTGTGTTTTGGCTGTGGCCCAAATCTCAGAGTACAATCTTTCGTAACCTCAGCAGACAAAAGTGAAACTGTTTGCATGAGTTAACATACCACTAGGATCGAGTCACTGATGGAATTCTAGCAGGTATGTAGACACAAGGAAACACAAAAAAAAGGAAAAATAAAGTGTCAAAGACCAGCGTCACCTGTTGCCTGGTTGCTTAATTCAAAAACTGGACAAATACAATAAAAACATTATTGTTCATAAATAAAATAATAAATAATTTGGCAAATTTTAGTATTTGAATATAGCCATTATTTGCATTTGTATCCAACTAATATCTCTCTTACCAGTATTTTCTAAACAGGGCTCCTTGTAGGCTACTTCTGAAGTTGCCAAGGGCTACGAGTTAGACTGTAGAGTAGCTCCGCTATTTTTTTTTTCTTTTTCTAAATTTAAGTAAGTAAGTTAGGCAAGCTGTTGCAGCTGAACACTGATGGAGACCAACTGAGAGTGATTTTAGTTGGCAGGCAAGCAGAGAAGTTAGCAGTTAGCCTAAAGTGATAGATAGCTCACATAGATGCTGTAAGAAATCAAGAGTCGCAGCCTGTTCTCATTCCGAAGTATTCAAATACTACCGCTTGGTCAGGGATTTCGCAGTGGTCTGAAACAAGGCCAAGTGGCATCAGTATAACGCTGCTGGACATAACCTTTCACGTTGTCATGATAGGCTGCCATTGGCCCGAAGCACCTTGTATGATCAGCCGCCGGATGGCGTCAAGTTGAAAAGCTGCCGGTAACTTCTTCATATAAGGAGCTGGAAAGTCCCTATAGGGCGGGTGGGAGGGATGGTGCATGGATCCAACAAACCCCGGCCTTTCAACTAGGAGCCTGGTATTGGCTTTCCGAATTTCTAAACCTAACCATGTACTTTTGTTACCTAAACCCAAGCATGTGCTTCTGTTGAGGTCCCGGCGTTGGTAGACAGTAAATGACAGTAGGGCTGCGACTAAAGATTTTTTTTTCATTGCCGATTAATCTGTCAGTTATTTTCTTGATTTAATTGATTAATTGTTTGATCAATAAAATGTCAGAAAATGGTGAAAAATGTCAACCAGTGTTGTCCAGAGCTCGAGACGATGTCTTGAAATGTCTTGTTTTTTCTTCAACCCAAAGATATTCAGTTTACTGTCATAGAGGAGTAAAGATACCAGAAAGTATTCACATTTAAGAGACTGAAATCAGAGAGGTGTGACTCAAACAGATGAATCGATCATCAAATTAATTTGCTGCTAATTTAAAAGTTGACTATTAATTGATTAATTGTTGCAGCTCTGATAAACAGTTGAAATAGTTAGCTAAAAGTAATGGATAAATGATTGGAGCGTCTAACTTCTGCCACTTAGCACAACTGTAACCTTGACAAAACCAACCTAAAAATTGACAGTTCAACTTTACAAAACACAATGTAATGATACCCACGTCTGTATAGATAATAGTGTTAACATCCAGTTTAAAATCAATTCTCAATGAACACATCTGGAGCATGTCAGGTTGTGCTGGATGAAGGGGTACTTGACTCCATCTGATAGGGCTGTCGGGGTATGTGGGCCAAAAAACAAAAAAGTTGGGAGCCAATTTTTCATCATTTGCTCAATATTATGAAAACCCCATACCTCACTTTGGTAAAAGAGAATTGGGATGACCAGTTTGTCAAATAACTCTCACAGAAAGTTAGGAAAAGGAAGAGCAACAACAACAACAACCCTCACCTCTATTTCACTTGTTTTCTTGGCCGTGAACTCTTCTCTGCAATCAGATAGTAAACAACAGTCAGAAAATGACAGATTGTTGAGGAAGAGGGCAGTTGAATAAGGGAGGAAAGTGACCAGGACAAGGAGGGTTTAAGATGAAACCACAGCAGCACTGAGGGGAGAGGTGTGGACTTGATAGCAGTCTGTACTTTTAAGTGACTGCTCTGGATGAAGCCTGGGAGTGAATTCCCTGGAACATCATTTTTAAGGTGTTCCCAGCAGCACCTTGTGAGAACAAAACAACTATGAAATTCCTGAAACTCATTGCTGTGCGTGCCAAGCAACAGTTGCAGAACAAGTAGCTCAGTTGTTTCTCGCTAACGTAAGCACTAAGAAAGCAACAGTAAGAGAGTTGTGAGCGATTGAAGGTAAGGTTGTTCCATAGATAAAAATATTTTTTTAGACTCAGGTTTAGGTTTGGATATTGTTTCAGTTTTAAAAATTCGGATTCTGCATATTGAATCCGGTTCTTATCAAATCTTGGTTCTGTTGACAATATTTTTAGAGATGAAAACAGAACAGACATTTCAAGAACAAAAATTAACCAACCTTTGTTCCTGGCACATTTCGACTATCATCAGTAAATTGTCAGCTGTGATGGGAAGGTTTCTTTTTCCTTTCAATTAGGCTGTACAAATTAAAAAAAAATTACAAACCAAAACTACTTGAATCAAAAAATGGAAAAGTATAACCAAAAAATTCGGGAATAGGAAAAAATATTTAAAAGACAGTTTCTATGAATGTTAGAGAAAGTGTATATCTGCAACACAAAGTCAGCAATTGACCAATCCCAAGGCCTGCTCCCTGTAGTTACTGTTGTGAATCAGACAAGCTTGACAAAAAGAGACATGGTGACACCAGTTCTGTTTACTTGGGTGCCACAGTGGGCATAAGCCGACGCTAAGGGCTGCAGTATGTAATAGAATATATTCACTGACGTCATTTTCATCCAAATAAATGTAGTTACTTTAGAGAGGCAAGTAACATACAGAGATAATATAATAAAGAAATGTTAGCCTTGATCTTCCCTGGCTAATTCGTGTCATCTTGAAAATATATCTGCAATCAACTTATCTCTGCTTTTCCAAATCTCTAACGTTACCTTAGGAATAAGGAGGAAGTGAACATGGCTGACACTGGTGATCTAACATTAGACTGCCTTCTCCTGATGTAGCTCTTGCCTAGCTAGTTAGCTAACATTTTGCTAACAACAGGTGTCTTAAAAAGTGATCCAACCAACTTCGAACCAAACCCAATCAAGTTTTGATGCCCAACCCTAGGATCTGTTTTTCTTGTTCCCAATTGCAATGCTAATAATAGAGACTGAGAGTCATGGCAGCATCTTAAATTAAACAGAAACAAAACAGGATGTCCTCCTTGCTCACTGCTGGCCAGATTTATTGAACATGACAATTGTATTCTTACCAGACTAAGATAAAGAATCAAATGAAAAACATTATCACTAATGTTAGGTCAGTAAGTGCAACACTCAAGGGTTCTTTATAGAATTAAGGCTAAATTTAACAGGAATAGCTTAGTTTTTATTTCCTAGCAAACACTGTCGGATGTCGAATTAACATTGAGATTACAACTCTCGTGCATCAAAACTGAAAACCTTGCTGAACAGAGTGAGAGAATTTAAATAGGGAATTTATGGCTGCTGGCTGATATGATTTCAAATTTGGTACTGAATCTAACAGTCCAGCCACTGCTTTGAAAGTCAGCTTATTGTTTGGGTTATAAAGAAAAAAACAAAAAAACAGAGATGAAAGAAGTATTCAGATCCTTAATTCAAGTAAAAATATTATAAAAAATAATATTACAAATTAAAAATAATCCAGTATGATTAAACATCTTAAAAGTAATAAAATGGACAGAGGGACTATCAGCAAAGTGCACTGTGCTGTACTGGCAGAAATGGAATACAGTATAATAAGTGTGTTTTCTTTAGTGTATAATCACCTGAAAATAATAATCATCGTGTTTTCATTCCCCACATAGGGAACTGGTCCTTGTCTACTGAGTCCCCAATGTTCCACTGCCTTATTTCTACAGTAGCCCAGAATGGACAAACCAAAGGCTGGCTCTAGATAGGGCAATTCACATTTTCGCGTCAGCCATTGTGTTAGCAGACCCTCCCTGATGAGCTGTGTTGGAGAAACACTGATTTTCTTTTTAACGTGAAACTGCTTTATTTAGTGTTTTTACTGGTTTAATTCACCAGGTTTGTTTTTTGGAGAGGAAGAGACCCCTGCAGAGTATTTGACTCCCAGTAAAACATCTAACATCTGAACATCTGGATCTTAAGTTATCAGGGGTAAAAAAATGAGCACACATTAGCAGGTGCTGCATTAGCGGCCCGTTTTCGACATGCTAAACAGCGTTGGAGAAACCCTGGTTTGTAATGTGAAACTGCTTTATTCAGTGTTTTCACAGGTTTTAATCACCTGGTGTAATTATTACTGATGTTGTGGCCAGTGTTGAGAAGTAACTAGTTAGATGAAATTAAATTACAAAATGAACAAGCGTGCACCGATTTTCGTGCATTTTGGTGAAACTGCAGGGGCTGCTCTTTAAAGGGTGTGGCCCTCGCACTGAGGTCGGTGCTTGGGCCCTAATGAAATTTTAATCAGTTACAGTTACTAAGAAAAAATGTAATTAAATCACAGTCACTAATCAAAATGGTGGGGATCACAAAGGAGTCACATCTGAATGTACTATTTAAAAAAAAGCTTATATAATATTATGTCGCTTTGCATCTTTTCTCCATGCAGGAATGCCAGTTGTAACACCAAATTCTGTGACCCAGTACCAGACAACAGTAAAAAATTGTTGAGTTTTGTGAGTTGTTGAGTGGTCAGGGTTAGGGTTTAGGGGCTGGGTCATGGATTCTGACAGGGTAGGGTTAGGGTGATTGTATCTATCCTATTTCCAGATGTTTTTCAGCTTTATTGCCCAGTACTAAATATTTGTTTGAAAAGTAATGAAAAAGTAATCAAATGCAATAACTCACATTCCTTTGATGAAGTCATTACAATAGTTACATTACTTATTACATTTTTAACAGGGTAGCTGTTACATTTCAAAAGGAACCTTCCCAACACTGGTTGTAGTTAGCCAAGGTTGAGCTACTTTAACTACTTTATATACTTCTGGGTAGTGTTCTGTAGCAATTCATTAGACTTTATGATGATATTAAATTGATCTTTGACATTGAAAACAGCAGTGTAACTAAACAGTGAAATAAATGGAATAGAGTAATACTCAGCCAATTCAGTTTAGTTGAATAGTGCTGCCTTGAAGCAACGAGAGCTGAAAGGATTATCTGTCAATTGACAGAAAATTATTCAGTAGCTGTTTTGATGATCTGTAATTGAAAGTCATTTGCTGCTTCCCCTCTCTAAAATATGATTATTTGTTGTCTTTCTAAGTCATATATGATAGTAATTGAAATTTCTCAAGGTTTTAGACTGTTGGTTGGACAAAACAAGCGATTTCAATAAGTTATTTTGGGCTCTGGGAAATTATATTGGCTTTTTTTTTTTACAGATTTTTAACTACTTACAGACAAAACAATATATGAATCGAGAAAATAATACTAATCATTGGTGGCAACACTAGGAGCGATGGTCCTTATTCAGCCACAACAAACATGATCTCTTTGTTCAAGTTGTCATATGACCTTCGTCAGGGAATTTTTTTAATAACTCAGACTTTCCTTACCCTGACGAAGGCCATGCACCCCACTCTAATATTAAAATTCATCATAAATGCAGTGGTTGAATGAGGATTGTTGCTCCAAGGCAGTGAACCTCAGTCAGCCACATAATCAGTCAGGCCTGTTTCAATAAAGCAGAATTTAACCTCTAACATCAGTGAACAGCCACTCTAAACGCCTCACAAGCGGAGGCTGTATTTGTCTTGGGGAAAATGTGTCACTATTACAACGAAGTGCACTGCTTTACTGAATGAAGGTCGTATCCTCATCGGCATCAGGGAGGCTTGTTTTGCATGCATTACACACAATGTGGAGGCAAAAACAGGCTAGGCTGTTAAGACAGGCGTGGAAACAAAGAAAGCAAACTGCGGAGGATGGCCTTCACACCTCGCTGTGGAAGGTTTCTCCTCCTTTTGCTCTATTTTTCATCTCTAGGTTTGAAGATGATGTGGTGACAGAGACAACACTATAATGCATGCCTAGTATGTCACCAGTGTGTCACTCCCCCAGCCTTCGTTCTGATTATTGACCGCTGCAGAATCGCTGGGGCTTTAATTAGTGCTAGTGTAACTAATTGGCTTGCATAAAAGTGACATTGATGGGAGGCAAGAAAATGAATTAATGAGAGGCATTGGCAGATTAAATGGAACCGCTAAAAAGTAAAAATGGCCTCCCAGTGAAATTGGCATTTACGTTGAAAACAAAAAAAACAAATTCACACACTCGACCGGTCATGGTCGTCTGCATGTGGGTGGGTGTAGGCATCTATTACGTGTGTGTTTACCTCTGTGTACATGTGTATTTAAATATGCGGATGCCACTCTGTGTGCGCACACTTCATCAGAGCTCACGTAACTAGATGTTCATTTAGTTGACAGGAGAAATCTCTCAAGCGTTGGATATGCCTTGATGTAAAGTATGTTAACCTTTAAAACAAAGCCGGCCCTGGCCCCTCTCATTCTCCTGTAATTGCTTGCGCTGGGTAAGCACACTCGCCTGAAAAGGTTATCGTGTTCCTTGCCAGTTGTCATGATGAATGAGCAAACATAGCAGGAAATGAAAATTGGAAGTTTAGAAAATCTGCCTCACACTGAGCCGGCATGTAGCATTGGCACAAAATAATGCTCTGTTGTTTGGTAGCCGCAAATTATTAAAAAAAGCAAGCAAACAAATAAACAAAAAGGCAACGCAGGCAGTCAGTAAATTAACACTCAGGGAGGAAGGATGGATTCAAGACTTGCACTGTTGCTACATTAATATTCACTAGAGTCTAGTACACCCTGCAAGTTTCTGCTGGCATATTCTCTTTTCCCTGGTGATGCGTGTGTGATTTCACATGCACAACAATGATGATGCATGTGTCTATTGTGGGTATAATTATGTGTGATGTGCATGTGCATCTTCAGTGCGGGACTGTACTCACAAGATGTGTTTGTTGTGCATGTCGTTAAGTCTGCTCCACATTAGATTTTGTGTTAGGGGGTCTGTGAACACACAAAAAAACACGATTATGTGTGCAGTATTTGATGTGCATATGATTATATGCGATGCACGGTAAATTTTGTGCTTGTGCAAACTGATTGTTTGCTTTGGTGAGTGAGAGAATCAGTGTGTGCATACGTGATAGCCTTCCCTTGGTGCACAACTCCCTGTGGGCAGATGCAATCATTCACGTCACATTGTGCCTGCCTTGTTGCATGTCTGTGTGACTGCATGTGTATGTTTACATTGCCTTTTATGTCCTGCAATAATGGCTGTTTGTGGTGGTAGATCGAGCAGCCTGGGTGGTCTCAGCTAGACAGTAGGCAGCGTTGATAAGCTGAAGGTGGAAGGTGAATGGCGGGTGAAGGCTGTTATCGCCAGGGGCTGGCTTAGGCTTCGGCACCACTGCCTGCTGGACCCTGAAAACTCATTTTGACAGATGCATCTCCTAGCTGTCGACGCGCGGTGGGGGGCTGATGACACTCGCTCGCCCAAGCGGCTCAGTGTAACGTTCGCCGGCATCACGTTGAGCAAACCTGCAATTTATACTTCTGCCCCAGGCATTAAGCTGAATAATGACATGCAAGAGGCAACCACCACCTCACCATGCCCGACACCAGACAGCCAGCTCATAGATTCCATAAAGAATGTGATAGAGTATTTTCTATTCCTCACTATTTTAGAGTCTTACCTGTGAGACGAGTTTGTGATGATCTAGGGAAAGTTCTTATTTTCTGTCACTGTGTGAAGTAAAAGGACTTGTTTAGTCAGTTGTGTTTATTCTGAGATTGATTTACTCTGAAAATGTATGCTGTATTTCAGCGACGAGCCACACATCTGGATGCGCCTTTTTTTCAAACACACAGATGCACTGTCATTTTTACAGCTGCAGTCTTCCCTCCTGTCACTGACCTGCTCGCAACAGTATGCTCTAAATCTCCCAATTTCTCTCCACAGAAAGCCACATCCCCAGAGCCTACTGTGGTCTACGTCCCTGCCCAATCAAAGATGCTACAACGCTGTCATATTGATTCAGCTTCTCCCTTTCAAAATGTTAAGTCAGCTTACCAAAAGTGCCATTTACCATAGTGGCCACTGCATCCGCAGAAAGCTCTAATTGGGGCTTTTGCATCTGGAAGAAATTAATTCAGAATTACTCAGAGTGTGTCAAAACAAACCATAAATAAAATGATTAAGCAATAGGCTCGGTTCTCCCCACAAGTGGAATAAAAAACACATCTGCAACTCAGACAATTGACATGTGGCTCAGTGCCAGTGAATAGGAGGTGCTTTTTGGACCACTGCCCACACTGTTTTCTCTGTTTCTTTTTTCTCTTTTCAGATTACAGGGAGCATACACAACGGAGGTGACCCTTATCATATCCTGAAGGAGACGAGACATAGAGCATGACCTTGTGTTTGTCTACAGTGCCAAAGAAGAGCCAGGGAGAAGCCTCCATGGCCAGAGAATCATCGCCTTCCTAGCTCCATCAGGAGCCCTTTTAACCCTGCTGCAAGCTGCACTTGGGGGCTCAAACGTTCCCCTGACTCCACCAGGAGGCTCGCTCCAACCCATCTGCCAGCTCAGATAAACCTCTGACTGTTGGCAACCACATGTTTGAGGTGACTGTGTGTGACCGCCGCCGCCGCCCATTCTCGAGCAGCAGCAGCTTCCTGCGACCCCGATCTGCACCATGCAGTGGAGACGGCGGCACTGCTGTCCCATCAAGATGACCTGGACCGTCAAGCGTTCGCTCTTCCGGACCCACGTGGCCGGCCTTCTCTCGCTGGCTCTGCTCTTTACCCTCTTCTTATTTTTCAGCCACCAGGACTGGCTGCCGGGACGCAGTGGGCCCCGGGAAAACCCGCTGGCCTACACTGTCAGAGGCTTCCGCAGCCCCAAGGGAGAAACCAACCAGAGCAGCTCCCTGAGGAGCCTGTGGAGGGAGACGGGGTATACAGCGCCAAAGCCTCTGCTCAACCTTAGCTCTCAGCAGGTGGGTGGGGCAGCGGGGGAGGCAGAAGGAGGGGGAGGAGGAGCCAGGATGGGCGTAATGGGGCTTGGGGACTCCATGAGCACTAACAACAGTTTACAGAAGGAGATGGGCGTGGGAGGGAGGCTTAGTGCTCAGCCCTACCGCTACATCTTGAACGAGCCCTTCAAGTGCAGGGACAGCACGCCCTTCCTCATCCTCCTCATCGCTGCAGAACCGGGCCAGGCTGATGCTCGCAACGCCATCCGCCAGACATGGGGAAACGAGAGTGTAGCAATGGGCTTGGGGTTTGTCCGTCTTTTCCTGCTCGGCACAGGAAAAAGCTCAGACACCTACCTCCAGAGCAGCATAGAGGAAGAGAGCCGCGTTCACCACGACATCATCCAACAGGACTATCAGGACACTTACTACAACCTGACCATCAAAACCCTGATGGGCATGAACTGGGTGGCCACCTATTGCCCACACGCCTCCTATGTGATGAAGACAGACAGCGACATGTTTGTCAATACCGAGTATCTCATCCAAAAGCTGCTGAAGCCTGAGCTGCCTCCTAAACAGAGGTACTTTACCGGCTACCTGATGAGGGGCTATGCACCAAACCGAAACAAGGACAGCAAGTGGTACATGCCGCCGGAGCTGTACCCAAGCGAGCGATACCCGATATTCTGCTCAGGCACCGGGTACGTGTTCTCAGGGGACATGGCCGAGCTGATCTACCAGGCCTCTCTCAGCATACGCAGGCTGCACCTGGAGGACGTTTACGTGGGGATCTGCCTGGCAAAGCTGCGCATCGACCCGGCGCCCCCTCCCAACGAGTTCCTCTTCAATCACTGGCGGGTGTCTTACTCCAGTTGTAAGTACAGCCACCTGATCACATCCCATCAGTTCCATCCCAATGAACTCATCAAGTACTGGAACCACTTGCAGAGCAACAAGCACAACGCCTGTATCAACATGGCCAAGGAAAAGAACGGCAGGTACAGACACCGAAAGTTTCATGGAGAGAGGCCTCCATGATGCATCCTGTGAGACTACCACCCGCCTCAACAAAGGGAGATGGGCGTACTGTAACTACAGCCGGTGGAGGGCATATTGAACTCAGCACTATACACTATATGGGGAAAAGCACATTGTTTTTGGTATTGTGTACAGTCGATGATCCAAACTATTTTTTTAATTTGAGAAAAAAAATGTTAAGTATTGTAAACCTGTTGAGCTATTTCTAAAGGGAAGTGAGATGACGAGCATGCACAAAATGTGCTGCGGCTCAAGAGCGGTGTTTATGATAATTCAGGTGCCAACAGAAAGGTGGTAATTCATGCTCCAGTTAATGTGAGGGCTCTCCTCTAAAGGGTAGTACAGTATCACTCTACAAATCTCAAAAAAAAAAAAAAAAAAAAGACACAATTGTGTTTACACAGACAAAGGGAAATGCACATGTATAATGTCGAAAGTTACACTACCTAAATATGAATGAAAGTATCTTTGACGTTGACCAGTTATGCTGCCCTGTTTCTCAGTGTTTACTTTACAGATTTATTAAAGTACACGACTCTAAAGAGAAGGTTTATCCGTCATATACTGTATTTTATTTTCAAAAAATCTACATGAAAGCACTCATGTCACGTCAGAGATGACTGAGATTGTATTTTTTAAAGCTTTACATTGAGTATGACTCTGCACTTGAGCAAATGTGCAATGAATTAATTAACAATTAAATGTACTGAACTCATATTGTGTGTAGTGTGTGGTTTATCTGGGACTCTTTTATACATTCAAGTATCATTTGTAGTGTCTTTACAAGCCATGGGCAACACAAATAGGACTGGAACATAATTCAGTGTTACGGTTTATCGACTTTCATCTCATGTTATGATATACCATGACATTTCATAAAATTCTGTTGTCAAAAGTCAATGATTATATGATTATAAGCACATTTTCATCATGAGCTGAGAAAGGAAGGCCTCGTGTCCACCAAAGCATTTTTTCTCAGCTGAAAACAGCAGATCCTTCTTAGGAAACGCCCAACTGGGGAGTGCTTAAGAGCACTTTGGAGGTGCAGCCTTTTTTCAGCTGAGACACCTAGGTTGCGTCTGGTTGCTATGATACGGAATATTTGCAGAAGAAAAAATATCAGCACAAGGGAGAGTACTTGCTCTGGCCCTTGCCCTGGATGAAGGAAAGGCTGCTACACATAGGGAGAGAAAACAGACAAGCCGGTCTGTGTGGGTTTATGAGAGGAATTATATTAATAAAGTATAGTGACATGTTTCTTCTCCATTGCTTTTATTGTTCAGCGCTTGTACACATTAAGCCCTGGTCAGACCAAAGATTCATGATGAGACAAAACTGTTTCAGAACGTTGCAGAGAAAAGTTGCAGTGGTGTGAAGTGGCCAGTCTGAGCTCAAGCAGGCTGCTGGTGTCACCTGCAACTCAGCTGGTCAAAGTGCTGGTGGCTGGTTTTAGAATGTAAAGCATGTCACCTGTTTCAACAGCCAATCAGTCTGCTGGTTAAATGAACGCAGACGGCGTGTTTGCTTGCTGCAGCAAGTGCTCTGTCCCCACAGAGCTCTCTGTTTCCATCCTCATGGTGTGCCGGTGTTGAACACACATTCTCATTGATTAATTGGAGCTGGTCTTTATATTATTGTGGCGTATTTATTATGAATACAGTCCATCTGACGCTTGTTTTGTTTGTGTTTTTCCATTACTTCTAAAAATGCAACTGCAGCGAGTATCTCGCTATCACTATCCTCATAATTTCAGAAGCTACAAATTATATTCAGACACAAAATAAACCTGAAAAGCTGGAAATCATAACAGAAGTACATAAGAGTCATTGCATAGAGATGGTACACAATCTCATCTAGTTGCAATGGCAGGTTTTTAGAACGTTGCAGAATGATGCATTGCAAGTGTTTCATCTCGTCTTGTTGCAAATCTTTGGTCTGAACAGGGCAATGAAACAAAGGGGTGAAGGTTGGTCTTTGTGGTATTTGTCCCTCCTGCATTGTGATTGAACAACTGGGTAAAAAGCTACAGTGATAACCACAGCATTTCACTCAAACATTTTTCAACTCTCAGAACTCATGCCAAATGTTTGTAGCATAGTATAAATGCACAGCGCTACCACTGCAAAGAATTTAAAAAATATGCTGGACCCAGGAAAAAAATGCTTTGATGGACATGAACCCAAAGTTCTTAAAAATTTTGTTTTACAAGTGTGAAGAGGGGAAGTGGTAGCACTGGACTCCACTGGAGCACAATTTAAGTTGCACTGATGTAAATCACAAAACATCAAATACATTTGTCCATATTGTGATATTCATCTCAGTCATACCTCCCAGCCTTGCAGCAAAGACTAATTTGCAAACCAGTTGCAGCAGCTAAACTTAAAGCTTACTAGTAACCAGGGGTGAAGCCTGATTGTGAAAACATTTCAGGCTCAGCCCAAACCAGGTCTGGGGGAATGGTAAATAGACCTGCATTTGTGTAGCGCCTTTCTAGTCATCCAACCAGCACTTTTTACACACTACGAGTCACATTCACCCATTCACTCACACATTTATACACTGGTGGCTGAGGCTACCATACATGGTGCCACCTGCTACTCAGTTTTTAACACACTCACACACCGATGGAACAGCCATTGGGAGCAATTTGGGGTTCAGTATCTTGCTCAAGGATACTTTGACATGCAGACTGGAGCAGCCGGGGATCGAACCGCTGATCTTCCGATTGGTAAACAACCCAATCTACCTCTGAGCCACAGCTGCACAAAATGCTCCTTTGGGGAGATTCATTTTTTTCCCATTCACAGAAGCTGTATGCAACATTTTCCAAGTCATCCGAGATAACAGAGTGCTGTTAAGAATATGTTGTTTTGTATCTAATTGTTCTCCAACTGTCTGACACCACAACACAACAAATGAGGATGACTAATGTCCACTCCTGCCGCCTAAAAAGAGACAATATTGTATGATGCTAATATTTTTATGTTACATAAAATAGGGTAGGAATTTGGTGTAAACAACATGACTAATCTTGAAACCTATTTTTGCTGTACTATGCTGGAGTAGAGTTTGCAGAATGAATGTTTAGCTGACAAATCTGCTACATTTAAATTAATGTCTTTATAATGTCTGTTTGCAAATCAAGATTTCCCGGCAATACCAAGTAAATTTCTAATACTCTGAATTGAATATAAGTCCAAAAGAAGTTACTTAATTACATCAGATTTCTTTAGGAAATAGCATAGGTACAGGGCTGGAGCCCCAGAAGCCACCCTACCGCTCCACCCCTGCTTAATTGTTACTAAAGATTTACACCCAGTGCCTCCTGGATGTTACTGTTGTGTAGCTCACTGACCTAGCTAGCTAGCTAACTATCAAAACTATAACCTCGCTAAAATTGACTGCTTTTGATTGAAGAGAAAAAGTGAAAAATGGTTGGCATATCTGCCCTGACACTTGGTCTTGAACAACAATATAAACTGGAAAGATTTAAAATGTACATCTCACAAATATAACACAAACTACAAAACAGTATGTTAGTGTTGCAAATGTTGCAACTAATTTAACTGAACTCTGAAGTGCACATTTCTCCATGTGAGCACATAATGAAAATAAAGCACAAGTAACATTTACAAAGGATTGACAGTTACATTTAATTTACCTGCTAGGCCTCCGATTATTGTGGCAGTTATGTGACAGCTTGTTTTGCTACAGTGACTTCCTGTTTACATAGAGTATTATAATTATAGATTAAATTTCCTAGCAAACAATTTACAAATCAAGTCTCTACTAGCCAAGACATTTCCTAAGTGATTCAGGGAATCACCAGTTTGAAACTAACTTAGCAATGGATAAATGACTAGCTGGAGCAACCCAGTCCAGGATCCTTAAGATGCCTTTTGTGTGGGAAAGATGTGATTCAAAGAGTTCATCCATCACATCACTTTTTATTCGAGTGCTGAGACTTCTCCCCTCACCCCTTTATTTCATTGTTTCTCTTTTTATAACTACCGCTGGTTGCATTGTTACTGAACAATCATGCCATCTAAAAACATCATTCTGAACGAACCAGGCACATAATGTGTTTTTTCCACAAACATAACCACCGATCGTTAATAAATGGTAATATTGCATTCAGTGGACCTTGGAGAAATGCATTAACTTCCAAATAGAAAAGTAAAACGTTCTGAGAAGTTTAGGTCAGGTAGAAACAATGCGAAGACAATCAGGCTGAGTGATGAGAAATGAATTAAACATTGTCCCCGGGGAACATAAAAAATTCTGCTGCAAAACACCTAAGTTTAGATTTTAATTAAAAATGAATGCATATAATTTTGAAAGGCTGCCAGTGTTACCCCAGATGGAACTGCCTATGAAAGTGTGTGTGTGTGCATATTGGGGTAGGGAGAGGCAATAAATAAATACACACTCCAGTGCTCAGGGCCACCAACAAAAAGAGCATATAATTGGGCTACGACTTGGAAATAGCCTATATCAGATAAAGGTAATCTAAATAAACTAATGGAGAGCGGGGGCTGCTGCACTTTTTCCACTACACATCTGTCAGTCACGTTTTAATCACCTATACGTTTGAGTGATTCTGTTAAGGGAGCTGTAAAATGGGTAAAGTTCACACAATGGCATATTTTAAGAGGCTAATCACTAAGCAGAGAGGTCTTAAGGGAGGAGGAGGCTGAAAGGTAAAGACAGCGAAGGGAGAGAATATCAAGATGTTCATCTCAGATAAACTGCACAGCACAAAGAATTATTTGATGCTGGAGCCACAGGCAAAGACACAACAGCTATATTTGTTACTTTGTATGCAGTCATGTGAGTGATTATGCCGTCCTATCTACCTCAGTTATCTACAGTTTAGGCAGATTGTTAGGGAGACGTCACATCATTATCTTGAAACAGAGTTTCAAGATGCAGACTGTCAACGGTATCTGTTGTGTGTGAGGTACACAAGATATCTTTAAATCTGAGTCTTGAATACTCATCAGTGACGTGATCTTCAGCATCTCGTCTTGTGGCAAGAATCTTTTTTGAAGAGTCAGAAATGTCCTTAAAGTGATCCCTAAACCATTCTCATTCCCAGGGCATCATATATACTAAAGATTTGTCAGGCCCCTCTGTGTTTTATTGTGATGCACAGGGCACCCTTTCGTGTCTTTATGTGATGTAGCTAGCTGAAACATTGTAGCACGGTTAATTTTGAAATATGGTCTCAGTTAGGTTTAGGCAACAAAACTGTTGGATTAGGGTTAGGGTTCGAAAAAAGCATGTTTTGGTTTACAATAAGTTTGTTTGTTATGTAATGTAACTTGATGCAAATACGTCCCGTGAGAGCCCGGTCTCACTACGAAATTGTAGAAATCCGGCACTTGGGCAGTCAAAATTGTGCATGTATGTAAGTGACGTAACGTTATGTTACAACAACACTGACTTTTGGTTTTACACAGGACACAGACTTCAGTCCTCTGAATCAAAGTCTGGTTTTCCCTACATGGACTTTCTCACTCTCTATTCCACATCAGTTTCTCTCAGCATCAAGTATTGCCACAGATGGTTTTACATTGGAGTTAGTTGAAAGCCCAGTGCATCTCAGAAAGACACTAAAGGGTGCCTCTGCCATTGATATCACACTTTGAAGGGTGTGACAAAGCTTCAGTATTTAACGCCCTGGAATTCAGAATGGGCTGTGATATCCGTAGTACTCTGTATAGTTTTTCCTGTTGTGAGATTCCAAAACTACTGCAGTAAACCTCCAAAGACAAAAAGAGCACAGAGGAAGCACACCGTCATACTGTTTCAGAATTCAATGAGCTGGCGGCTGTTGACTTGGCAGTGTTCATCTATGGCAGTGTTTGTTTAGACTTTAAGTAAAAAAGCCACATCATGTGGAACAGATAGCAGAGGAAACTCCAATCCTTCATTCAGGAAATGTTTATGCCACACCACCTGTTTCAGGGCACAGAGCATCGTTCAACAACATGAACATGTTGCCCTACCAACGACAGACCTAATCTCTCAGTGGGACACTCACATTATGAGCACACTCTGGTGCCGGTAAGTAAACCACTAAACTCTAATAAAGCTTTATGGCTAAACTTGCGATGTCTGTCAGTAAAGTCAGTACAGATATGAATCCAAGATGTTTTTGTGGTTTTGGAATATCAGAATACAGTGGTTTGCCAGCTTGTTCTCATTCACAGGTCATCATGTACGCTACTGACGCTTTGTCATGCCCCCTCAGTGTATGATACTGATGCCAAAGGCACTGTTTAGCATCCCTATGACATGCACTGGGCTTTCCACTGGGCTTTTCACCCTGGAGACAACTGTGTATCATACACAGCGGATTCCTTGTGGGTTGGTATGACACGCTGAGGGGAGGTGACAAAGCATTTGAAGTATCTTGTCCTCACCTGTCTTGTGGATTGCGATGTTCTGATGTTCTGTGGAATGTGAACCTATGTTTTTTCTTAGGTCAAAGGTTAAATGCCAGGTCAGAGGTTAAAAGCTAGGTTAAGCTTTATAGGCTAGATGTTGTTTTAATTTATGTAGCCTTAGGTGATGTCTGACTGACCACCTGGACAGGGATGCCTCTCTGTCTAGGAGTAGGTTGGGTTTTGGAGATAAGAAATCATATATAAGAAGAGTAATTTGGGCCGAAGAGAGGGAGACCTCACATTCAAAGTAGAACATGCACAGGACAATCTACGCAACGACAAGTCACACTTTAACTCAAACAATATTCTCTCTCTCATTAAAATACAACATATACATCACAGTCAGTGTTGGGTAAGGTTTACTTTAAAAGTAATCAAAGTACGTTACTGTGTTACTTTTTAAAAAAGTAACCAGTTACTTTACTGCGTTATTCCCTGAGTAAAGTAACTCAATTACTTTAAAAGTACTTCCAACGTTACTCCCTGAGAAAAGTAACTCAAGCACTTTTAAAGTACTTTTGAGTATTCTACATTTCCTATTGG
>NC_065515.1:35822543-35834280 GCF_006386435.1 Epinephelus moara
TATGTCTGTCAGCGAGTCCTACTCCACCTATTTAGACTCCACCGTAGACAACGGCAGCATTTCTCCGACCACGTAGCGAGCCACAAGCTCCGTGGCTTCTTTCAGACTGATAGGTTTAACGTTATCTCCGTTATTAAAACCAAACGACAGCCGTTGCTGTTTCAGAGCTGAAGGACCAGCCTTCTAAAAGTAACGGAAGTAACTGATGTCTTGTTTGAAAATGTACTTAAGTATTTGATTACTCAAACAGCAAACTAACGCGTTAGGTTACTCGTTACTGCAAAAAGTAATCAAAGTACTCTAACGCGTTACTTTGTAACACCTTATACCCAATTCTGATCACAGTCTACTACTATTTACATCATTTCTCCAAAATTTGCCAAATTTGCTGTAGGACCAACGTTTCTACAAAATAGCAACTCTCACAATTTATGCACAACGTTGAACAATTCGAGACTTCACCAACACCAATAACCAAAGCTTAATATGCACAGAGTGTTAGACATTTAGGAAAACATCACTCTCAATTTACAACCCCACTTGCTGAAACATTGATTGTACCACCAGGTGATCCTCACATGTTCTGTTTAAACCAACTTTTCTATTTCAGCGGTATTTCATTCTGACAAAGACTCGTCTCTAAAACTGGCTCAATATTTTTTCATTTTCAGGCCAAATAGCTTCTTGAGACTTAAGTAACACAATGAAAACTTTAGTGTTACTAAATCCAAAATACATAGCAAGATTGCCAACAATAAAATGATTGAGAGGCATAAAAATAACATCTGAACCTATCTTGCTGACCTTGGAAAGAGTAGATTGATAAAATAATGCTACCTCAATCAAGTAAATGAGCCTTAACCTAAGATGTACTGTGCCCAAGATATAACTAATTCACTGTTTCCTTTTATTATGATGGGTGAAATCCACATTGTAACACGCTAGGAAGGCAAACGTCTCAGTCATGTGGCTTATCCCCTGACTCTAAACCACAGCCTCCCACAAAAGCTGAGAGATCAGCCTCTGTTTTGGCCACAGCGGTGATGGAGAGCTTCACCAAACTGTGAGCTCTTATAGCTGTGACTCGTGCTGGTTTGCTGACATGATTGTGGTGTCAACTGAAAGGTAACATTCCAGCAGTAGTGAAGTAGTATGAAAGTATTCACATGTCTCTAACAGTGCACTGACCAGCGTTTGGGTCTTCTATTAAACCCAACCGTGTGGTCACCACACAGGAAAACAAGGACATCCAATTTCCTTCTTAAAGCCCCTGTCATTCCAGCACAGTGCAATTCATGAAACACTCAGCTGGTCCCAGGTATTCATCACCCTCCATTAGTAATGATTAAAGTCATGACTCAAAGCAAGGGGATATTGGGAACAAGGTTTAGTGTCATTCATGCATGTCCTATGCAATCAGAACGGCAGATTACCAGCATCCGGCCGCACTCAGCCCTTCAACAAATGATGAAAACGGGAGAGGGCGGGGGGAAGGAGAGGGGAGGGATGTCTAAAAGAGGTGAGAGGGAAAAACTGAGGCAGAGATAGATAGACTGGCCTGCTACTGGGGAAGTGCAAGTAAAAGAGAAAAGGATGAGGAGGAAAGAGAAAAATAGCGGGAAGGAGGAAGTGATGAATGAAGGGGAAAGGAGCAGTGACTGATCAGTATTGAAAACCTGTGCTGCTGTAAACGTGGTATAAAAGGCTAACAGTGGAAACGGATTGAGATGTCTGCTATGATGGAGTGGAGGCTGAGGCCCGGCTTTAACATCACAGCTCACTGTTCCTCAGAAACCAGAGGAGAGAAAATACACTTGAGGAAGAGACAAATCTCCTGACCTTTCCATAACAGCCAGGCCTGGAACCTGACTAATACCTCTCTGTGGGCATGACTGATGAATCCTAATGGAAGTTTTAGGTAAGGAATGGCTGAATTTGACAAAGAAAATGGTAAATGTCACCTGCTGCAAGTGACAAACCATTAGCTCATTTCTGCAACAGAGGAATAGGCAAGGCAAGGGAAGTTATTTATAGAGCACATATCATTACAGAGAAAGCCAATGAGTTTTACATAAAAAAAAGGAAAAGAAATTAACATAAAAAGCACATAAAGCAAATGCCATGTAATGGCATACAATAAAAATAACATCTATGAATGCATACCCATAACAACCAAACACAGGCACACACCACTGTTCATAGGTCTGAGAAAACAGATGGTTTACACATACACACAAGGTTCATGTGCACACACACATAGACACGACACAGTGATCATAGGCTGCTTAGCTTTTAATGTAGATACAGTACTCACAGATCGCAGCTCATTAGGCAAACCTTTCCAGAGGGCAGGTCCGCAGTAACTAAAAGCACCTTCACCAGCTCCTGATCTTATTCTGGGTACAACCGAAAAGCCACTGTCTGAAGACCTGAGAGCTCTGATGGGGGTGTAATCAGTGAGCAGGTCAGAAATATACTGGGGAGCTGGATCGTGTAGTGTCCTCAAGACCAGTAGGGTGATTTTAAATCGTATTCTGTGTTGAATGGGAAGCCAATGGAGTGATTTAAGAATTGGGGTAATGTGATGATGTTTACTTGAACTAGTGAGAACTCTGGCAGCTGAATAATCCAGTTAAAAGGGCATTGCAGCAATCTAATCTGCTCAAAATGAATGCATGAACCAGTTTCTCAGCATCAGTTGGTGATATGAATCTTTTTACCTATACATGATATATTTTTTTGGGTGGTAGAATGATGATCTTGTAATATTCATTCATTCATTCACACTGTGAGGCGGCAGTGCTAACCGCTACACCACCGTGCCGCCCCTGATCTTGTAATATTTGACATGTGATTTTCAACATTAAAGCCACAGCGTGTAGGACTTTCTCCCATCTAACATTGACATCATATATTGCATTCAAACGGATAGCGCACTCTAGCGCCTCACTGTTTCAAATACGTATTGCAACAACGGTAGCCGCTGTGTACCAAAAAGCTATGATAACATTGATGAAACCATGTCATCCGATACTTCATGGAGTATTCATTCAGGCTCCTACACAGACACACGCGACGCGAGTTGACAAACCCCCTCCTCACCATGCTGGCTGTGTTTACAACGTAGGACTGTTGGGGCGGGTGTAAATCAAAACAAACCAATCACGTCTTGTCTTTTGACAACTGACAAGTGGCTCAACCTCACACACCTCATCCCTCTTCTCGCATCACTGCGCAGCTGACGGCGGCACTGGCCTGTGATTGCATTACCTTTCTCCTTCAGCAGCTCTTTCCACCTGGGAAAGGCTACCCCGATGTTGACACTCGTTTTTTGAAATCACCAGTCACGTTGCCTTTTTGATTCCCTTTGCGCTTTCTTGGCAACAAGGATTCCGTCTCCCGTGATGCTGCATATGCATGATCCTGCACTATGCTCAAAGAGTGGGACTTTGTTATGCTGCAGTAGTGCCGGGTAGTAGCCAAGCGCCTTTTGCTCCTCTCCTTCGGCTTCTCAGTCACGCAGCGCTGGCCTGGCTCTCAACGAAAACACCGAAGGTGGGGCTATTCCCTGGTAGTGCTGCGTATATGTCCCTTGCTGGTGGATGTATTTTCAAGATGGCTGGTATGGTTTTCATCTTTTGATTCTGTGTGTATGTGCAAAATATGGACCTGGTAACACCCATTGCAGCAGCAACTACCACAGAAGGTGTTTTGAGAGCTTTGGCAGATGTTCATATGTTTGTCTGTCAGTTTTATAAAATAACAACATCACAACCATGCAAGATGCAGTCACAAAACTTCACAGATGTGTAGTTGGAGTCACAATGGAAGCATAGTTTGAAAGTTGGTGTAGTTCAAGCAAGGGAGCCAGAAGTAGGCAGGTAGGAAGTAGGGAAGGGCCCCTAGCAACCCCAAATTACGCCCCTGACCCACATTTGTCTTGAGATGTGGATCGCTTTATCACTGGTTGAGTCATCCTATCACAGGTTGATCTCTAATTTTTTTTATAGCCTACAATATATGTAAAACACATACACAGACTCACTCTCAAGGTAAAGACAATACCAGCCCTGCTGTCACAGCTGGTAATAATAAACATATCTAAAATCTTTATATCTACAGAGGGGGATGTAACTCAATTTAAAAGGTGCAGTTCTTGTGCTTTCTCTCTCTTGCAGCTATTCAGTCCAGCATAGGCTCACTCTCTCTCTCTCAGTCCTCCTGGTGTAGATGACACTTGGCTGCCACACTGCTCCTGCCACAGTACCTGCCTCCGAACACCTTAAATCGGCACTAAGCACCAATTCAATTCAAAAACCGTTAACACCGAGGGGCAATCCCTGAGGCAGGCATAGTAAAAGGCAACATGTAACAGGACATGATGCCAACACCAGCCGGTTGCCACCTGAGCAGTGCCCCTGTTACCTAATTCAGCACATCCCATGTTCACTTGTCAGTCACCTTGTTTATTTTTTATTAGCATCAGTAGTGTTGCTAGCGGGGCACGGCAAAAATTTAACAGAAAAAAACGTGGAGCTAGCATCCAGTCACAAGGACGTGTCAAGTACCAGACAATTAGTGCATAAGGGCAAGACTAGGCAGAACACTCTTGGGACAAAACTAATGCACACTAAACTCGTGCTAAAGGGTTACTATGGCCTAGCTTAAGAGTAGGCCTAACTGCCACCTCAGTTAGATGTATTAACAACAAAATTATGGTCATGTATTAAACTGTATATCAATTTACTATATTTTAAATTGTAAATATTAAGAAATGGTAGACAGATCAACAGATTTGACTTGTTAATTAAGTAAGTATCAAAAGTAACTGGCCTATTTTAACAGAGCAACAAGTGTTATCTCAGCCTCTGACTGTATTTAACATGATTTGTGTAAGCTGAATGCTATATTGTAGAGAAAACATCACGTAGGCCTATTGATTCTAGTATCTATAGGATATTTAAAAAAAAATAGAGACATTTTTCCATATGTATATATAAGTGATAATGGAAATTAAGATAACTTTCTAAAACAAACTAGCATGGGCACTGATGATTATCCAAAAGCAGTTTCCAGTGTCTGGTAAAATAGTCAGAATCTATACCAATTGTGACCTAAACCTAAAATCTACGTCCCCCTAATCTTCACTTTTTCTGTGGTTACTATTTTCTTCTTTAGGGCAAAATACCCAAATCTGCCACTTTACTGTAAAACAACCTCCACACAAATCCCTTACAGTCATTTCTCCAGGATGCAGGCAACATCCGCCGTGCCCCATCAGCCCAAGAAGAACTCCCTAACGCTTTCAGACAGATGGCAGATTCCAGCCAGGACTCCAGGACTCAATGATGGGATGGTGCCAGCATTGAGCCAAAATCTATTTATAAATGTAATTTGACAGTGACTCTCCACATTGCAGGAGAACTGCTGGACATCTAACCTGCCAGGGCCCACATAAACAAATCCAACCCTGTTAGCACTTTGAAGGGCCCTCTGAAGACGTGTGGTGCTGTTTGTATGGCACTCTGGCCATTAGCCACGCAGAGCAGTTACAAGGGAAGCCAGCCATTGTTATATAATGGACAACCTGCATGCAGGCGGCAAGGGTCAGGAGGAGCAGAATAGTTAATGACATGCAATATGGTCAGGTATAATCTCTGCAGTGTCGAGTGGACAAAAGCAGATACGGACATCAATAGTAATTTGTGTTCATTATCAAGGCTATAAATTGCAAGGTTTCACACAAATAACTGTCAGGTGTGCAACTATCACTGACTTGCAGTACAGCAGAGATGGGTGTTAGGGCAGTGACACATTTTCCACTGGTTTTCACTCTCTGTTCTCGACCATGAAGACTGCGGTTTAAAGTGCTGACGCTCAGCTTTAACGACTCATAGATGCTTTTTCAGACAATGCAGCAGATGACCCTGAACATACTGAAATGGCTACCAAAGAGTTTTTAATATGACAAAACAATAAAAATGTCTTCACTGGCCAAATTATTCACCTGATCTAAATCCAACTGATCATGCACTTATGATGACCAAAAGACCCAGAAACCAGAAAGCAAGCAGAGCAGCTGAAGGCTCGAGACCCCAGTGTGGTCAGGCAGGCTGGCGAAACACTGAGGTGGATGGAGAAGGAAGACCTGAGAGTGCGGGTGGGGATGTAGATGTGCAAAAGTTGGGAGAGGTACAGAGGAGCTTGGTTGTGGATAGCCATAAAGGTGAGGAGTGAGATCTTGAAATCAATGTGGTATGCAACTGGGAGTCAGTGAAGCTGCTGAAGGACAGGAGTGATGTGATTGATGGAGGGGGTTCTGGTGATGATGTGAGCAGCAGAGTTCTGGACTAGTTGAAATTTGTGGATGGACTTGAAAGGGAGACCAAAAAGGAAGGAGTTACAGTAATCTACATGGGTTCATATTGCGTAGACGTAACGTAATATTAAAGTATTAAAATAAAAGAGAAATTGAAAGCCAACCGTAGATCACTTCGCTATATTGGCATTTTTTCAGCGTTATAGCCACATTTTCATAGCTTCCTTTTCAACATGTGGTGCTACTACTGGAACGCTACCTTTTTATTAAGTCCCCTCACCTGGCCTGCTCACGGTTTTTGGCTGGGGGCTGCATGCCCAGAGACATCACGACCACGTGAAAATAATTAGCCCAGCAGTTCATTTCTGTTCATTTTCGATTTCCAGCAGGCGTTATCAGTGGGCGCAGACCAAACTGCCTCTGGACACAAATAGATAGACTTACAACCAGTCAGAGCAACAAAACCCTTGACACAGCGCTGAGTTGAGGTTGTCTGTTTTCAAGCAGGAAAAAAATTGGTGGCCTGGTCAGAAACTTTCTCAAATTACAGCTAAATAGTAAACTAAAACGTGTATCTGAAAACATTTAAGTTGAGAAACAGTCAAAACAGTAACAGAATCTGAATTCAAATCGGATCAGTGCTGCCTAGTTTGACAGTTTGATCTGAGTTTTGTGAGCCTGGTGCGTTGCACTGGACTGAGCAGAGAACAGTGACGCTGTTCTGCGTCAAACACACCCTGTGTTAGATAAGTGATTGTGATTGGCTTGTCCAGGATCTGGCCAGGTGGAAGTCAGTTTGAATGGGAGGGGGACCAGATGCATCTGCTGGAGCAAATGAAACATGAGCTTGCAGTTTCATCTGATATCCAGGCTACAAATTAAGATGAAAATAAGGTGAAGGCAGGATCTCTGCAGATAAATAAACCACCATGTACTTCTACTATACACTTTATTAGGTACACCTGTTCAACTGCTCGTTAATACTAATAGCTAATCAGCCAATCAGCCAATCACGTGGCAGTAACTCAATGCATTTAGGCATGTAGACATGGTCAAGACAACCTGCTGAAGTTCAAACCGAGCATCAGAATGGGGAAGAAAGGGGATTTAAGTGACTTTGAACATGGCATGGTTGTTGGTGCCAGACAGGCTGGACTGAGTATTTCAAAAACTACTGGGATCTAACTGGGATTTTCACACACAACCATCTCTAGGGTTTACAGAGGATGGTCTGAAAAAGAGAAAATATCCAGTGAGTGGTAGTTCTCTGGGCGACAATGCCTTGTTGGTGTCAGAGGTCAGAGGAGAATGGCCAGACTGGTTCAAGATGATAGAAAGGCAACAGTAACTCAAATGACCACTCATTACAACCAAGGTCTGCAGAAGATCATCTCTGAACCAACAACATGTCAAACCTCAGAAGATCATCTCTGAACCAACAACATGTCAAACCTTGAAGCAGATGGGCTACAGCAGCAGAAGACCACACCAGGTGCCACTCCTGTCAGATAAGAACAGGAAACTGAGGCTATAGTTCGCACGGCCTCACCAAAAGTGGACAATAGAAGACTGGAAAAACATTGCCTGGTCTGATGAGTCTCGATACTTGCTGCCACATTCAGATGGTAGGGTCAGAATTTGGTGTAAACAACATGAAAGCATGGATCCATCCTGCCTTGTATAAACCGTTCAGGCTGCTGCTGCTGGTGGTGGTGTAATGGTGGATATTATCTTGGCACACTTTGGGCCTCTTAGTACCAACTGAGCATCATTTAAACGCCACAGCCTACCTGAGTATTGTTGCTGACTGTGTCCATCCCTTTATGACCACAGTGTACCCATCTTCTGATGGCTACTTCCAGCAGGATAATGCACCATGTCACAAAGCTCCAATCATCTCAAACTGGTTTCTGGAACATGACAGTGAGTTCACTGTACTCCAATGGCCTCCACAGTCACCAGATCTCAATCTAGCAGCTTTGGGGATGTGGTAGACCAGGAGCTTTGCATGATGGATGTGCAGCCGCCAAATCTGCTCCAACTGTGTGATGCTATCATGTTAATATGGACATGATTAAAATTTAAATTAAAGCAGTTCTAAGGTACGGTGAGTGTATATTAACCCCACTGGTCTAATTCATGTGGGAGTAATGGGGGGATGGAGATTGGTGTACATTTTTTAATCTTATTTCTTATTTCTATTCTATTTACACTCTTTATAGTGATGTTTAAATGTTGCACATAGAGCTTTCTTTGTTCAATTACTTTTGTGTCTCTAAAATAGCGGCTGCGTATGTTTAAATGACAGGTCTTAGATTGGTCATGTAATTTGCATGTAAACACAGTTAAATTAAAGCTGAAACCACATTGTCATTGTTTCAATTTAAATCTAACATTCTGTCGTGCAGAGCCACCTCACTAAAAAAATGTATTATCCATCCAACACTTAGAAATCACACTGTGTAGTACAGGCATGATCCATCCTGTAGAAAGCTGTCTGGTAAGTCCCATAGATCTGTGAATAATTCTGCGGTGTACGTGCTGTGCAGAGTTTTCTGTTTACCATTTGTTCAGAATAAACAGACACTGTAGCAGGAGAGGCACGCCAGCTGCAAAGAGGAAAAACTTCAGCTTCAACAGAGAAAATGAAAAAAAAAAACACGACGGTGACGTCACAGGCGCACCCACACTGATTGACAGGTGATCTCTGACTGCCAGGAGCAGTGCAGAAACACCACAGCAATGAGCGTTTCGCACCACAGATGGTGAGAACTGAAAAAGAAACTCAAGTACTTTATTACCATGTTAAGACCATACAGACTCATCAAGTTACGTATGGGCTAAAAAACACATCTGACAAACTGAGTGACAACTTCTTAATGTTATTGTAGCAAATCCTGTTTGTCGGCCATTGGAAAGTACATCTTTTACGATTTGATGCCAGACATTTTTCCTCGAACAACTTGAAACAGTGTGCCATTACCAGCAAGTAAAAATAGAATCAAGGCTGGTTTTAAAAGTACATTAATCTACACAAATCAATGAGGGGGGTAGTAATTATCTCTCCTCAGGCCTGTCCGCCCTCTCCCTGATGGGAGGCTGTGGAGGGCAGCAAGCAATGCAGTGTCTCCACCTCTGCCAGGCTCATGTTTCAGCACGGTGTTTACCCTTGCACTTTCTGTGATGACAAACGAGAACAAATCACAGGCCAAGAGTGCATTAGTAGGGTTATTGGGTTATGTGCCGGTAAAATATAAGCCTGACAAAATGCTTTTTCCTGGAGAATCTCTGAGGTGTCATCCGGTAAAGTGGAAAACAGAGCTCCTGCTATGTAACAATCCTTCTTAGCGCTCCAGGCAAATGTCTGGTGATACACGTTGGGGAGCTGTGGCATGGTACCCATTTTAATTAGGGGAATCTGACAGCATGGCTCCATAAGCCTTTTCAGTATGGGACCACAACTCTGAGCTGTGTCCCAATTTCTTACTATGTACTTGCAATCTGGTCGGAATAAATAGTTATTGACTTTGATGTCCCACAACGAAATGCACACACAATTATGTAATTGTGCAGGGTTGGGTCAAGTCCGGGAACATATCAGTAAACAAATATGGTGATCAAACATCTGGTAATATATATCCGATATCATATTCTGTAAGTACAGCAAACTGCACTCATTTCTTGTCGAAGCCTTCACTGCCAGAATATATGCAGATTAATATGTATTGCATACTTTATGGGATGGAACTAGGACACAGCTGCAGTGTCACCGGGGGATCCAATGTCAAAAAAAGTATTAGGGCTGTAGTGGGTCAATTCATCACTTGCAGTGACCTACCACTCAGATTAACAACTAATGTAGTAATTCCTTTGTTCTAGTGCATTTCATCAACTGACACAACTAAGCCTCTCCCAGAGGATCAAGTCTTTGCAGCAAGCCAGTGATGCCCTAAAAATGTACAGTCTTGTTTCTCTTTAGACATTAAACTAAACTTTCTGACCCATTACCAGTTTGTTTTCCAACCAACACTTAACATTGATCATGTTTGCATGCAGAAAATATGCACTTATACCAAAAAAAGACAAGATGTTTACATGGCTAATGAAAATAAATATTCTACTAATATTCCAGTTGACATGCAGCCATGCATACTCCGATTAACGTGCCCTAGCATGTTGTTTCTCATGTCAAAATATGGAAAAGTAGAACAGCTGGAGTTGCTTGTGCCATTTTGGTTGTGATGCATCAAAAGAGGATTTTTTCAAAGTTTCCAACTGGTGGCGGATTTGTTTGACTGTGTGAGCACAGCCTCCCTTTTTTATTCCTTCAACTACCTTCAATGAAAAGGTTGTTGTTGCTGCAATATTTGCACATAATTAAAAACCTGTTGATATCCAAGCCTCAAGTTTCTCCCTGCGACCAGAAATGTAAGTTTTGATTTTGGGCATGTATCGCTACACCAGCCTTGCAGATTGTTGGCTAGTTGGTTTGTGTACAACGCACATTCTCACTCCAACCTCTTACACATGTTGACGTTCATGGACTTTCTATCTCCAGATACGATGTGCAAGGTACCCTGGGTGCACTGGTTGTTGAAGTTCAGCCTGTTACATGCATTGTATACCTTCAAAATACACTTATGTTTTCACAGGAAGTTTACCATTTTCCTACAGTCTCTTTCAACATAAACGCACAATGCAAATTGGTGTCAACTAACACATGTGGTTGAGTTTAGGCAACAAAAGCACATGGTTGAGTTGAGGAAAAAATAACTGTTTGGCTTCATAATTATATGGGACGCGAACACTACTCTCCCAGGTGGAAGCCAGTGTTTGTTGGACCCATCCACCAACCCTCCTGCCTGCTCTGGTCAAACTTTCTCCGTCTTACCTTTCGTTCTTGTCCCCACTGCATTTTCCCCTGGTGCCGCCAGCTGCTGTTAAATTACAGCGGTGACCGGCCATGTATTAAGCCGATGTTAAAGGATGGCTTTTTAATCTGTGTCTGATGCTGAGGTCACTGCCCAAGCTCCGGATTTTGACAACTTTGGAGTGAGACAGGGTTGTACAGAGTTGACTATAAACAGGCAAGAGGCTGCATGTTTGGGAAGAAACCCCAACTGAGAGGCATCTTTCCAATGAGTTGTATGTATGCACAGTGCTCCTAAAACCCAACCAATATTGGCATATCCCACTTGAATTAATTGGAAAATGCTCAATTTGCCTAATTTGCCTTTTCAATAGTAACTAGTCCATACTCATTGGTAGCTTTGTCACCTTCTACCTATGCCAATCCTCAATGCCTATGTGCAGTTTCACATAGATTGACCACGTCAGTGAGTAGAAAAACATAGGACAGACAGAATGACTGACTGACAGAATGACACACTGACAGTTTCCGTGATTATGTACAGCATA
>NC_065515.1:35834612-35849896 GCF_006386435.1 Epinephelus moara
TTGCAATTTCAATCGGTTGCTATAGCGCCCCCCTTTGGCCAATTGATGTGATATTGCTTCATTCGCATCCTCCCATGACCCTCTACCACTGTGCCAAATTTCACATGGATTGACCAAGTCAGTGAGGAGAAAAACATGGAACAGACACACACACACACCCACAGACCCACAGACAGAGTTTTCGTCATTATATAGTAAGATATGCTGTTTACATGACCCATATCAAATTCAAAATATTGTCATATTACAAATAATAGTGGAATATTAGTGTGGATGTATAAGTAGTCACTCACATGACATCATAAAGGTGTTAAACTAATGTTTTAGTAAAACCAGATAAAACTAGAAGGGCACTCAGACAGCACAGACCTCCACCAAGGCCAAATGCCCTATCTTGTAATGTTAATGAAATTGAAAAAATAATTTCTGTATCTGCCTTGTAATTTGGATCCACTCAGAAATTAATGGGTTCATCCTTTGCCCATGCTACAGCCTTCCAACAAGCTTCATGAAAAACCCGCCTGACAAACAAACATTGGCGGGGCAGATAAGTCCTCAGATTGTTTACCACAATTAAAAAAACCCACTTTGATTAAAAGCAAAAGTTTTGCATTCATAATTTTACTTATGTCTGCATTACCTAGACTTTTTGGTCATTTTAGGAAGTGGAAACAGGCTAAACACAACATCATCCTAATATCAGCTTATCATAAGCCAACAGCTGCCAAAAATTGCAATTTGGAGCAACATTAGCATTAATTCGGAGTCGTGTTTGTGGCCACCTGGCAGATGTAAATCCAATGTTCTCTCTCCTTTAAGCTCTATTTTGCTGTCCAACTCTTACGAAAAATATCTGGCTCTTAAGCTGCTAAATGCTGCCATTTGGTGCTAAAAAGGTAGTGTACAGTGTTTCTTTGCTACATTAAAAAATAATATAAATAAATTGCTGGCTTCAGCTGGAAGCTCAAATACACTAAAACCCTCTGTAGTGCTGAGGAGAACTAGAAGGAGAGAACAGGATCAGATGATAATTCTTGTTAATATACTGTATAAGATTATTGATTAGCACAACTTTCATATATTTTAAATTATCTGTACAAACTCGTATTTAAATCAAGGATTTAAATAACTGTAAAGATGTGTCTAAGCGTGTCTTGGTTCCAGATTCATATTCAACAGACAGATGTAATAGTGGTGTGGCTCTTCTCATGTAACTGTCAGCAAGGAAGAAAATGACTGTATTTCCTGCAATTTTGAGCTCCCTTTTTATACAGAATTTCAACATGTGCATATAATCCGGCATGAATCAAAAATGTGTCACCTAAACATTTATGACACGATACACCTTATTTGTGTCAAATGATCCAGTGATCAGAAGAGTTGGCAGGCAACACTGCCAATACCGTAGCTGCTAGATTAAGTCCTATAACGCTGACATCAGCTTGGCAGCAGTTCCTTCCTCTCTTTCAACACACAGACATGAGAAACACACACACCTCAGTCTTTCTTTCTCTCACACACTTTTCTACCACGAACCCTAGTGTAAAACTGCTACTGGCTTCTTCATGAGACCTTCAGGAGACCTTGTTGGTGGATACCGGCAGCTGGATGTAACACAGAAGAGGATGCAGCCATTTTCAGAGGGGGGGCAGATATATGACTGAGAGAAGAGATTGTGACAAGGCTCTTTCAGGCAGATGGCAGACAGGTCTGACAGTCTCACATTGTGCTTGTCCCTCATATCTGCTCAACGGCCTCGGTTTGCAGTAACAAAAGAGAAAGGAAGAAAACAGAAAAGATGTGTGGAGTGCTGAAAGAAAAATTACAACAGAAATTACAATGACAACAACCAGACAGAGGCATTTAGCAGTTCCAACATTTGCAAAAGTGTATCAACTGTAAAGCAGCAAATATATGCAAAAGAGCTGAATATAGGACACCGAGATGCAGAGCATTTTTAGGTTCACTTTATTTTGAAGGAACCTCTTTGCAGCCCAAATGCACAAACACAGAGGGATAAAGGATGCACACACTATAACCAAAGCTCCCCCTTGCCTAATTGAGGTGATTGATGCTGCGCACTAACTTGTAACATCCAGAGTTTCATTAAAACAAAATGCAGGAATCAAGATAACGGCACAGGGGGCCTAAATAAAAGTGGCAGCCTTGAAATTGGAGCAGATATAAGTCCCAGTTCTCATTTAATTCCTAAAATGGACAATTCAAGACAAACCATAAATTCATGGCTTTTCTCACTTTATTTTTAATTAGTTTAGTGCCATCAGTGACGGAGTAAAGGTCGTAGTCATGATCATGACGACATTGTTTTGATTGGGAGACATGGTTTAATAAGTGATTGTTTGCACTGGAATTAAGGGTGAATTCACCCTACAACCAACAAAGCAACACATTCTCACTCCGACCTCATCACATATCGACATTTGCTCATGGACCTTCCACGTCCACATACGACGGGAAAAGTACCCTGGGTGTGTTGGTTGTTGACATTCTGGGACGCCATGTCAAGTTCTGCCTGTTACATGCATTGTCTTCTTTCAAAATGCACATCTGTTTTCACAGGAAATTTAACATTTACATACAATCTCCTTCAACATAAATGCACTACGTTGGTATAACAAAGCAGTCTGACATATTTTTCCTCCAACAACTAATGCACGTGGTTGGGTTTAGGGAACTAGAGCATGTATTTACGTTTAGGAAATTAGAACAGGGTTTGGCTTTATTATCTTACGGGACGCGCACACAGCTCTCCCTAGTAAAGGTCGGTGTTTGTTGGACCCATTCATGACTCCTCCCACCAGCCCTACTCAGACTTTCGTCGCCTTAACTTAACTTGTTCTTGTACTGCCACATTAAATTATAACTGCGACCAGCGGCATATCATGCTGACGTTAAAGGTGGCTTTTTTCGTCAGTGTCTGACACCGCAAGTCATTGCCCAAGCGCTGATTTTGTTGCCTTCAGAGTTAGTCCGGGTTGAACAAGCACCAGCCTGCGATACAGGATCTTCCAAGGATCATTTTACCCAGCGTATTTAATCTATCAGTCTTTATTGACAATTTAATATAAAACAAACTGAGAGGCAATGCAAGCTCTTTGCTTGCTTGTTTGAAATTCCGACACACCCTCCTTCTCTGCCTGAATACACATACAGTAGGGCAAACACCACTTTGTGCTTTGGCATTGAATGTTATTATTGGACATAAAGCACAAGCTGCAGCATCATGCAACGTGGACGTAATTTGTAGGGATACTGGACTGGCCTACACAAGCCAGACATGCCTGTCTGAGAAATGAAAAGCAGTTGATACAGAAGTTTGTGTCTGTCTCAAGTCACGCTTATATCACCCGAAATCAAGCATAGCTGAAGTTCAGCAGAGCACTGAAATCCAGGGATCCAGACATGCAATAGATCCATACCGAGCAGACAAAAGTAGCAACAGCGGAATTACAAGACAAACACACAGAATTTCAATATGTAACCAAGAACTAAAAATTAACAAAGGCGCAAAGTCAATCAGAATTACAGAAGGACTTCATGCATACTTGCACTGCTGTTAAACTGTCTGAACAGCTGGCATGTCTGAGTTGACTTTTGACCTTTCGGCTAAACCTTGAGGCAAATCCCTCCCTGACTAAATATCTAAAGTCATCACACAAAGGTAAACACATGTACACCCTCTGATATCCTTCTGTCATTCTGGTTGTTGAGCTGTTTACACATTTGGGGAGTCATGAGTCCCAATAAAACAACACCATTATCTCCTTATCCGGATAAAGGTGTGTTAATCATTGAAATCAGCTGTGGAAGTGTCATTTGGTTGGAATGAAAACCTGCGTACAAAATGAAACTCCCTTATAAGTCCAATATAAGTATAGGGCTACAGATAAGAGACAGTATCCTGTTTCTATCACTGCCAATGTAATTATTGACATGATGTCAACAGGCAGTTACATGATACATTGTCTGTGTGGACAGTAAAATACAGTAAAGTATTTATAGGTAACTGATTTGTAAATAAGTAGCACTGTAGAATAAAATATTAACTTAAGTTCCACAGTGGTCTGACCATTGCGGATTGAACTTCATCCCCAAATCAGCAGGATTAAAGCACAACTCGAGGAGAGGATTTACAGTGGAGTTGGTCTGAGTGATTCTGCATGCTTCTTCGACCTTCTGACACACGTCCCACAGCCCACTACACACACAGGGGTCTGGTTGAATGAAAGCCAAAGGAAGACCCACTTGGGTCCTGCCAGAAATATCTCAACAAATATTTGACGGATTGCCAGGTTACCACAGAATGAATTATAAAAGCTTTAGTGATCCTCTGATTCTTTCACCTAGCCCCATTAAGTCAAAATTATAATTTCTACTTAAAGGGACAAAATCAACTGCATCTACCGCTATCTCACCTAGCATCACTGAGCTAGCTAACGTTACAGCTCAGCCAAGGAGGACGCCATTAATGTTTACATCTCGCACTGTACCAAGCACAAACCTTTCGTTCATAGGTAGATGCATGCTTCCTTCTGCGCAGTGATACAGTTGGTGGGTGTAGTTTGATAGAGAGAAAATAGTTCCTACATGAAACTGCTCACAGCAAGGTCTGTGGATTATCTTGAGTAAACAGGTCTTGATTTCTGGAAAGAGACATTGCTGTTCAGTTTTTCAAATGAATTTTTGTTTTGTGCTTTGAGCACCTCAAGCTGAGTGCCATCTAGTTCCATTATGTTGGAGAGAAGGCAGACGATTGATATCCAACACTTTGCACCTAGGGTTGCCACATTTGATTTGTTCAAAACTGGGACATTTGACGCGCAACGCAGGGCGTTGAACCATATTTGTAAATATACGACTTTAACAGTTGTAAGACTCTCTATTGCCTCTATTTGTCCTGATGTGCAGCTTATAACACTCAGCAGTCAGGCACAGCTGTTGCTCTTCTCTTTGAACCATCTCTGGATATAAGCTTCACTAGCTGCAACTGACTTTTTACTTAAGTAATAAGAAAAGTTATTAATGTGAGTAACGCGAGTATGCTGGGTTTATACTATGTCCAGGACAAAAGCAGGAACACATAATCTCCATTCAGTCTTTAATGGGTTAAAGAGACTGGTTGCCATGGACACAGACGCACAGTACATCAGTAGCTGAAAAACCTACAGAAACCTAGAAATCATTTTTGTGAAGTCATTTCAGAGCGATCCAGGCTTTTGATGCACGCTGTAATTTGTCAAAACTGACGTTAGGCATCTTAATCATCCCGACAGCAGCCCGAGACATGAGAGTGGCCTAACTGCAAAATCCAGTCCGGGGCTTTCAAAATAAAATAATCCCTGCAATGTAATCTCCAATGTGTCAGTTATGAAGTGCAGTGCTCTTGCAGTACGGCGGGGAATACAGTAGTCAACTCACTGCACAAAATAATGTGAAATGACTGGATAGCCTACCTTAGACAACGACAGGCATCGACAGCTCCTGCAGCAAAAAAAAAAAAAAACGGGCAATTTGTGTCCCGGGAAAGAGTATTCATTTTCTGGGGCAGTCACTCAAAAAAGAGAACAATCCCAGGAAAAGCAGAACATGTGGCGACCCTATCTGCAGCTCACACCAAAACAATCTAGATTGATAGATAGCACTACAGGTAAAAGGGAAAATATGTGTTTTGATTTTAGGGTGAACTGTCCCTTTAACATCAGTACGTTAGCATCATCACTGTGAGTATGTGGGCATACTGATGTTAGCATTAAGTGCAAAGAACAGCTGTGAGGCAAATGTAGTCCTACATTGTAGGCTATATTTACTATTGACTGTGTTAACTAGTAAATTGATTGGGAGAAGTGGTGTATTTTATACATCTAATGATCATACTCTATATTAAAGTTGCCTAATAAGTCCAGCAAAAGACAAATACTTTGTGAATCCTGCAAGCTGTAATGAAGCTGATTTGTGTACTTGCGTTTGAAATTCTCACTTTAAAGCCATGTTTAATGTGTGTTTTGAATCAACTAAACTTTACAACACTTCACAGGAACCTTACCAGCGACTAGTGTTCTGGAGGTGTAACTGCAGAGTGACACAGACACACCACTGCACAATATAAATGCTCACAACAGCATAGGCTGCGTGGGTAGGCTACGGCGTAGGTTCTGCATAGAACTGACGCTCAAGTATAAATCCGCCTTTACTCCTCTTGCCTAAACACAACCAATCCAATCACCGAAGGCAACAAGTACTAGCCAATCAGAAGGAGAGTAGGAACGGTTGTGCCTTTGTTATCGTAGGAAACACAAATTTGCACCCCTGACAGTGGCAAACTTGACCACAATATATGTGACATCACATTTAAATGAGTAAATAAGTAAATAAACACACGTTTGAACAAGCTGTTAGATTAGTCAATCTCATAGGACCTGTTGGGGAAGAGGAAGTGGTACTTGTGCATTCAAAAGGTTTAAATACATGGACAAACAGTGATTGAACCACAAAGAGCTAAATGGAAAACCAGCTGAAAGGGGTTGATAGATGTGGAAAAAGCCAATAAACAAATCGCTTCTCAGCATTGTTACTTTTGTGAAGGCTGTGTTTGGTTCCCACCAACTCTCAGCTAAAATTGAGTCTGCCCTGTTATGACTATAAACTGGATGCTTTTCATTATTTTGTTGTATTACTGCTGTTTTTGCTTTTTCTGAAATTCCACAAGGACGTCTCTCCCTCTTGTCAAAGACCTGATAATAAAAGGAAAAGTCAACAGTCAACATTCTCATTATTCATGGCACCGGTGCTGGGTCTGGGCTTTCTTTCCACAATATCCTTCAAATTTATACATGAAAAACGCAACATGAGGAACGGCGCCTGTACTGAACATATTGCCTGGGGCCAAACTCTCGTTGCCATTGTGTTGCTCAGCCTGCTGTGCTGCTGACTCTCAAACTTGACTCAGGTTTGTAAGCCTCAGTTTCTCCCTTGATAAGCACGTTGTCCCCACCTGCACATTGTATGGGTGCTCTTAAGAAATCCTTCACACCTTAAACATTCCTTTCTCTGTTTAACACACAGGGTGGTTAGGAAAGGAGTCGAGCTGAACTGATAACTGTAAACGGTGCAGAGCCACTGGGATCAGTCTCACTTAACTCTGGTGAAAACATCTACAGTACAAGGTAATAGCCTTCACAAGACTTGTTTGATACAGAGAGATGGTTATCATAGATAAAAAGATGAGCCCTGACAATTGTGTTCTTAAATACTGTTGCAGTAAAGAAGCAAAGTTAAAAACCTCCAGACCAAAGGGTTTATGTTGGTTTATGTGTCAAAACTCAGAAAATCTGAACTCGCTCTAATGGCCAGTATAGAAGATTCTGCGTCAATGAGATAAGTGGCAGAAATTATTAGTTGTTCAATGTCTGTTTTCCATTAAAGCATAAATAAAAATCCAATTTTTAACTATATTTTTTTATATTGAAAGCACCCATGACCATAAAGGCAACTGTTGTTGACAAAATTACCAAAATGTTTATTGATTCCACAACAATCATGGAACATCTGTCAGTGGTCAAATCAATGAAAACACAACATATCAAGAGATGAAACATCATAAAGACATTAGGATATATCATAGAGGATGTTGTTTGTAATAGTCTCATAGAATTTGTCAAGGACTCATTGTCCTAGGCAGGCCAGCAGGAAGCTTTCCTGCCTGTTTTCCATGGAAACTCATACTAATGCACTTTCAACAGCGTCACTCATGCTGATTCACTGACTCAGAAACATGAGGGCTTGCTTCAGGAGTGTGTACAGTTTGTGTGCGTCATTATTTTCATCATATTTATGCAAAAGAGCCAAGAAAATTGTGTATAGTCAAATTCACTGAGACTGTCACATTGCTCACCCAAATGGCTTTGCAGTAACAGTGGCCCAACTGTACTGCTACACACGCAGAGCATTTGCCAGAAGAAATGGTTGGCATTGTATTTTCCGGCAAACCACAATTCTGTTATAATTATACAGTTCATACATATCATATCAACATTTCTAAAGTGGCATAGTTCAGATGACATGTAAATGAGCTGAGTCTGTCATCAGGAGGAGGAGGAGGTGGTGCATGGCTTGAGACCCAGGCGAGATGACTGCCAAGCTGTAGACCACTGCTTGAGCCTAACTGTGTTTTTTAACAGCACACTGTGATATTTCCAGCTATGTGTGTGGCGACAACGACTGGGTATTTTTTTTAGGCAACGACGGCACATTTCCAGCAGTAGTTGTGGCAACAACAACTGGGTATTTTTTAAGGCAACATCGACAGGTATTTTTAACTTGACATCAGCACATTTCCAGCAGTGGCTGTGGCGACAACAAGTGGGTATTTTTAAGACGGAATTGGCACATCTCCAGTGGTTGGGGCAACAACATTCTGGTATTCTTAAGACAACATCGGCACATTTCTAGCAATGGTCGTAGCGACAACAACTGTGTTTTTTTTGAGGCAACATTGGCAAATTTCCAGTAATGGTTGTGGGGACATCAAGCGGATGTTTTTAAGGCTACGTCGGCACACTTCTAGCAGTGATCTTGGAGACAACAACTGGGTATTTTTTAAGGCAACGTTGGCACATTTCCAGCAATGGTTTTGGCAACAACATTCAGGTATTCTTAAGGCAACGTCGGCACATTTCCAGCAGTGGTTGTGGCGACAATAACAAGGTATTTTTCAGGCAACGTCGGCACATATCCAGCTATGGTCGTGGTGACAACAACCAGGTCTTTTAAAGGCAACATTGGCACATTTCCAGCAATGGTTATGGCAACAATAACTGGGTATTTTTCATGGCAATAACAATGGGAGTATTTTCCAAGGCAAAATCAACACATCTCCAGCAGAAATTGTGGTGACAACAACTGCTTATTTTTAAGGCAACAATGGCACATTTCTAGCAATGGATATGGCAACAACAACTGGGTATTTTTCATGGCAACATCAACATATTTCTAGTAGTTGTTGTGGCAACAACAATGGGGGTATTTTTCAAGGCAAAATCCACACATCTCCAGCGGAAATTGTGGTGACAACATAAGTGTGGTTTACAGAAATGTAAAATGCTCCCATTTTTCTGGTGATAACGACAATAATCATATTTTACAGATTCCCTAATGAAAAAAACCCCACGTTAAATCAACAAAAACTTTAGAAAACTCAGAGAGCTGATGTGAAACCGGAACTTCAAGGCTCTCTTCTAAAAGTAAGAAAGCCTTATTCAAAGTTTTGAGCTTCTGATTGTGTGTCTTTAAAACGGCTGCTGTAAGTCCTGATGTGCAGTCCTAGTGCAAGCCTCAGTTTTTCTTGCACTGTGTAATTCCTTCCCCCACTCTCTCTGCCATTTCCCCGTGGCTGCTCGTATCAAATTCAAAACCCTAGTGCTAATGGAAGCGTAACCTTGTATTGTCCGAGTTTCACTAGAGCCTTACACACAGCCCTCTTTCCTCTGTCATAACTGGCAGCTCTCTCTTCCCCAATGTGGCCTGGCCATCACTCCACCCAGACTCCAAACCTTTTCTACCTGGTCGAGTGACCTTCCCAATCCAGGCTGGACTGCAAAATCACTCCCTGTTTTCCATGATATGAACAAAGTGAGGTTGAGAGTGAACAACTCCATATTGACTAATTAAGACAATGCACATTAGCTGCTTTCATCACAGTCATGGCAGGAAAATGCCGCCTCTGACAATAAATGATAGAATGAAAGGACTCCTCAGTGGTGATGATGGACCACTCCACTCCAAGAATGAGGGACTCACAACACTGGATCTTTCCGTAATCATGTTTATGTTATCCTTTATCATCAAGCATCACAGACCAGCTGCGTTGATAATTATCTGTGTGCGGAGTGCAGTTTACTGACATCACCTCACATCATTTCTGGGTAATGAGGATGAAAATGTCTTAACAGCTTCCTCTCAATGCTATTTTGCAATGCAAATTCCCTGGTTCGACTACAAGCTTCAAACTCAAGACAGACTGCATACTACCCCTCAGTATTGTACAGTTTTCTGTGGTTTATGGAAGGAGTAATGGTTGATAAGGTTTTGATTTTCTGCTCAGTGTCAGATTTCATCAACTGATGAGATTGTCACAACAATGCTTTCATTATATTCCCCACAATAACAGTGTTTACATTTTCCATTCACTTTGTAATAAAGAGCGACAGTGGGCTTCAGTCATCATAGAACACGAGTAACATCACTGCTTTAGGTGTGTATCACTGTATCACAATAAATGATCTCTGAGCCATTTTTTCTAACATCCTTAACTCTTTACTCTCAATTATCCCATCTGGCATAGGAGAAAACAAGCTGACCAATCGTAGTTGGTGTCTCCATAGCAACCATAGCCCTGATGTGTTGTAGTTAAATTTTTGAGCAGAAGCATTTTAGTTATGGTGGGCTCTGACTCTACACTGTAAATCCATCTTTTTATGTAGTCAAGGCAATTGGCTTGAACTTTCTTACTGCTGATGGTTTGATGTTGTAGATTTAAGACAGTGATGAATCACTGGAGTCATTAATCAAGCAACAAGGCCCAACCATTTGCTGGCTACAGCTGTGCTAATGTGAGAACTTGCAGATTTTCTTGGGTGTCATTTCTTTATATCAAATATCCCCAAAAAGTTTTTTTAATGCTACAGTTTGTAATATTTTATATATTAAACAATTAATTTACTGTTAAAGAAAATAATAATAACAAATAATCAGAAGCTAAAGCCCTGATTTAGGAGACTGCCCTTCTATAAAATATGACCAGTCAAGTCAATTGTACAAGCAACAATTACGTTTCATGTTAATGGTTATTGTTAGGCGGCGACCTCTAGTGGCTGTAGTTATTATCACAGGAGCACTTATTATCACAGGACCAAAGCAGGAAGTCAGGTGATGCAGTATAGGGTGACAAAGTCCCTTGAGGGCGGGAGGGAGGGGAGGTCTGTGAGTCAAACAAACCCAGGACTTTGACCCAGGAGACCACTGTTTGTGTCCCATCAAAAGTCAATGTTGAGTTATTTTAACAACGTAAAATAATTTGTCAATGTATGTCATGTGAAATATGTGTGTTACATGACGTGATGTCTGTGATGTGATATGACCATTGACCATTTCACAACACATTAACACACAATAACCACATGTTTAAAGGCCCAGACACACCAAACTGACATCAAAGAACTAGTGTTAATAAAGGCCAACTGTTGGGTGCATCTCTTGCCTGTGTCTCGTCCAAAAAATTGCACTTGTGCACACTGCAAAGACTACAGCCAACTAGCATGTGCATTCTACACCTTTTTGAGAGGAAATAACTCTTCCTATCTGGAGTCCAGAAGACGGACATGATTTTTTTCCAAGATTCTAATTAGCCAATTAGCACATAACAACGCAACCCGAAGCTGAAAAACCAAATTATATTTATAGTGCATTAGCAAACAATAACACAGACAATTATGAACGATTGAGCTAAAGAGCACAATGGCTTGGGCGTATTTCTTTGCTTTCCTCACTTCCGTTTCTCTTCTTGTGCAGAAGAGTGTCAGAGTGATTTAACTTGCAATAGAGTACACCAGCTCTGACGCTAGCTGAAGACTGCTAACAAGGCTCGACTAATATCAAGGGTGCGTAACACATTTAAAAAACTATAGCACAGATGCTCACCAATGGCCTGACATTAACAGAGGGCCGACCACTGGCTTAGTGTGTTAGGGCCTTAAAACTGCAATCATTAACAGTCCAGTTCCACTAGTCGGGGCACTAGTTTAGAAAAAGCCTCTGTGGATCATATTAACAGGTATGAATGGTTGTATGGGTTGGAGGATTTCAGGAATTTGAGCATTCTCTTTTAGTACACTGATTTAAACTGCTAAATCCAATGACATTAAAATAAGAAACATAATCATTACATTTACTCTTTGAACCGAGACATGAGTTGTGATATCCTCCCTCCTATACAGTCACTTTGCTGAATGAAGACCATAAGCTTCAAAAGTTAACCTCATGGACATTCACATATCCTTTTTCCAAAGGTCAAGAATAAACTTCCTGGGTCAAAGGATTTAATCAGTTTCACTGGCTGAACAGAAAAAAATACACTATACACTCCAAAGCACTACCCCTTATAATATTAACTCAGTGTCCGTGTAAGTCCCTGGATACATTGTGATCTATATCTGACACCTTTTTATCTTACTTGAAAAAATCCTGTTATCTTCATACCAGTGGAGAGAGCGGCAGTACTTAAAGACACAAGCACTAATTTCAAGGAATTCTCAGAATACGTCAAAAGGCATGGGGAAAATTATCTCACTCCACTGTCAAACCCAGATTACCATGTTAGAAAGCACTGTTTTCTAATGTGTAATTAAAGAGGTATTTCACTGCTGAGAAGAGAGCCTTTTAATAAAACAAGCATGTCTATGTAGTAGAAAGATGCAAATACTTTTGAAATTGGTGCTACAGAACTAGAGAAAACAGAGTAAAAGGATGCTTTTGCACAAGAGGGAGAAAACCTACAACTGCCGTAATACACTGTGCTGCACCAGACCAATAAACGCTCCCGCTGGTGGGTGACGTAAACACATCCATCTGAGACAAAAGGCCTATTTCACAGATCGTGAGCAGACAAAAAGAAAAAAGGTGCTCGCACACTGTCCTTTAACTTGCAAAGTACTTTACAGATCGTGAGCAGGAAACGGATGTAGGGAAAATCCACATCTGGTTATTCGCGCTAGCTTAACTTATGGGTAGAAACAATGGCGAAGTCAAGAAGTAGTCAGGCGTGCAGTGTTCCTTTTTGACACAAACAAACGTATTTTTCATTCCACAGCTTTCCAATCAACGAGGATCTGAGAAGGACGTGGATTTTGTTCATAAGGAGAGATGAGCGAGTGTGATTTACCATGAAGAGAGGCAGCTCTTTTGTATGTGCCTTGCACTTTGAGGAGAGAGAAGTCTTGGCCCACCCAGAGTCTGGTTGGAAATTTTTGAAACCTAAGGTTTTACCAACAAGATTTCAACGGAATAACTGGGGAGAATGTAAACAGCGCCAGACTCAAACGGCCAGTGTAAGGGGTTGTGATGTGGAGGAAACAGCGGGCACTGAAATTGAGTCTGTTCCTGTGGCAGTGATGCTGCAGGGACGGGTCCATGTCATTGGTTTGACAGCCCATTGGTTCGACATCCCATTAGTCCGACTGTCCGCGGTGCTGAACGGCTCGCGGCAGGCGTATGGTGCGCCGCGACCGGCTTGAGGCGGAGCAGGCTCACAGCTTATGTGTTTGTCACTTTCTTTTTCATTTTAACCCACACCATGATCTTTTCCTGACCCTAACCAAGTTGTTTTTGTGCCTAAACCTAACCAGACCTTAACCACAGGGCATCATGATGATTTCAGAACGGACTTCAGAACAATGAGTTTAAAATATGGTCGGAACCATGGGATGTCGAACCAATGGGCTGTCGGACCAATGGGCTGTCGAACCAATGGGCTGTCGGACCAATGGGCAGTTCCCGCAGGGACACAATTACAACTGCTGTTTTCCTCCAGGTGAGTGTAGCATGTTGCTAAAGACTTGGATAAATACAGTAGCCATGCATAGTCGCAACAAGTTGATTTGCAGTCATAAAACTGTTAATAGATTATTACCTAAGGCAACGTTACACACTTGTCAACCTAATGTTGTGTGATATAAATCCACGTCTAGCGTAGAGTTACATTACAAACAGCACGAGTTTTTGATAATGACAAAAGAGGGCATATAAGTCCTGAAATAACGTTAGATGTAAGAAAGGTTTAGTAGCATTTCTCCTTCCGTTAGCTTGGCTACAAACATTAGCATACAACATTATAAATGTGGTTTTGTCCATTTAAACAAGTCAGTATGCTGACTGCCATAATGTTAGCTTTCCAGTATAGGGCATGGGGTGGAATTTAACTCCTAAAATAGATTTAAGAAAAGTTTAATTGCATACATACACATATATATATATATATGTGTGTGTGTGTGTGCGTGTGTGATATATCCCATCACGCGTTGCGCCAAAGGAACGGACAGATTGTGTGGGACGGACACCGACACAGCCGAGAGAGAGAGCAGCAGCAGGATTACAACCTGCTCTGTATGTTTTACTTATGATAACATGTTGAAGTTTGTTCACCAGTTTATCTTTGCCATGTAATAAACTGTCTATTTAATATGCAGTCGTTGGTCCCCGAAGAGATCATAAAAATAAATCAGCAATTGAACTTCTGCAGTGCTAAACAGTTATTGTACATACTAGGGCTAATGACACTAGCTAATGTTAGCAAGCTAGGTCGCGGCCAGTCCTGATTTGTGCCGTAATGGCCTAATGCATAATGTTATACATTAAATTCACAAGTTATTACATGACTGACTGATAAAACAAACTTCATTACAAAAAAGGTTAAACCGAAAATTACTTTGATTAGTAGAACAGGTTTTGCAGTCACGCAGCTCTCTCTCTTCTCTGTCTGACAGTGTAATGTTATTAATAGGCCTGTGTTTAATGTGAGCAGAGCAGCACATCACACAACACAACACTAAAGGTCACAAAGTACTTTGTAACATTATTTTAATTTTTAATTTAGGGAAAATACGCTCAGTATAATTTCATGTATTCATCACAAGTATGCATGGCAGTATTTGCTGTATTATTCACCAGCCGATGTTGATATGACATGTTTTAATTGTGTGACAGCAATGCCAAGAAAATAACCTGAGTAGTGTCTGAAAGGGTTTTTCATGTTACAATGAGCTCACTGTATAGTCCTCTACATAGAACTCCCTACATTGCGAATAGGGTGTAGTGAATGAATGAATGATTTTGGACACAGCCTTTGGGTTTGTCCATTTATAAATTGACTGCAGTGGCAAGAAACAATCTTGTATTACAGTTAAACAGTAAGTTAAAACATGTTTGACAACTCAGTAACAGAATATTGGTTTATGATTTGATCAATGCTGCCTAGTTTTACCGTTTGATCACTGTGATCAGCACTGTGCAGGAAACAGTATGTAGCCCTATATATACCTACTACTCTGTTTACCTACAGCAGCTGACGAGGGTGTGTCGTGAGCCTGAGCTGGTGTTTGCGCTGTAGTAGTAGGTATATATAGGGCTAGTACATCTTTTTCCTCACTAATAATAGCCTACTGGTTCTCTGTTGGAAACAGCCGATGAAGTTTTCGTTAGCCGTTGCTATCCTG